>NW_007065577.1:192347-192753 GCF_000164805.1 Carlito syrichta
ACAATTTCAACCAAGAATAACCTACGCAGCCAAGCTAAGCTTCATCAGTGAGGGAGAATTGAAATCTTTCCCAGATATCCAATCCCTAAAAACCTACATTGCTACAAGACCACCTCTACAAGAAACACTTAAGAAAGTATTGAACACAGAAAAAAGAACAATATTCTTCACAAGAGTACAGGCAAAAGATTAAAAACACACATGATCCAACTCTAAAACCAAAAGAAAGACAACACACCAACGGGAAGAAAAACAACTCTGTAAGAACATTATGATAGGGATCAACTCTCACATTTCAATAATTAGTTTGAATGTGAATTGAATAAATGCACCACTGAAAAGACATAGAATGGTGAAATGGATAAAATATCACCAGGCAACAATCTATTGCCTTGAAGAGACTCGG
>NW_007065577.1:193136-198711 GCF_000164805.1 Carlito syrichta
GATATCGACTCCAATACCATCATAGCTGGGGACTTCAATACCCCACTCACAACCCTAGATAGATCATCAGGACAAAAAATCAGAAACAAGATCCGAAACCTCAATGTGACTCTTGATCAAATGGACTTAATTGATACCTACCAAACCCTCCATCCAAAGACCACAGAATGCACATTCTACTCATCACCGCATGGAACGTACTCTAAGATCAACCACATACTCGGCCATAAGTCAAGCATAAGCAAATTTAAAAGGACTGAAATTTTACCATGCACCTTCTCAGACCACAGTGGACTAAAAATAAACATTAGCACCAACAAGGCCCCCCAAAACCCACAAAGACATGGACACTAAACAGAATGATGCTAAACAACTCTGGGTCAATGATGAAATCAAAACAGAGATTAAAAGATACATGGAAACAAATGAAAATGAAGAAATATCTTACCAAAATCTCTGGTACATCATGAAAGCTGTAGAAAGGGGAATTTATATCCCTACAAAAGCACGTGAAGAAAATGGAAGGATCACAAATTAACAGCCTAAGAAACCACCTAAAAAAGCTGGAAAAGCAAGACCACAAAAACCCTAATTTCAGCAGAAGAATCCAGATCACCAAAATAAAAGCCCAAATCCAAGACATAGAAGACAAAAAGATAATACAATAAATCAATGAAACAAATCCTGGTTCTTCGAAAGTATAAACAAGATCGATGGTCCCCTAGCTAGACTGACCAAGAAAAAGAGGGGAAAAGCCCAAATAAACACTATCAGAAACACAAAAGATGAAGTCACATCTGATCCTGAAGAAATACAAAAGATCATTAGAGACTACTATGTACACTCGTATGGAAAAAAACTTGAAAACCTTAAGGAAATGGAGTACTTTCTGACATCACACAACCTGCCTAGGTTGAAACAAAAAGAAATTGAGACCTTAAATAGACCAATAACAATCGAGGAAATCGACTACATAATAAGAAAACTACCTACAAAAAAAGCCCTGGACCAGATGGCTTTTCTGCAGAATTCTTCAAGGCATTTAAGGAGGAGTTGATACCAATCCTCCTGAAGGTATTCCAGGTGATTGAGAAAGACGGAACTCTCTCCAAATCATTTTACAAAGCTAACATCACATTGATACCCAAGCCAGGTAAAGACCCAACAAAGAAAGAGAACTAAGGTCAATATATTTTATGAACATAGATGCTAAAATTCTCAACAAGATCCTAGCAAGCCGGATTCAACAACACATCTCAAAAATCATCCATCATGACCAAGCAGACTTCATCCCTGGGATGCAAGGTTGGTTCAACATTTGTAAAACCATAAATGTAATTAAATACATCAACAGATGTCAAAACAAAAACCATATGATTATATCATTAGATGCAAAAAAAGCTTTTGATAAAATCCAGCACCACTTCTTGATAAAAACCCTTGAGCAGCTAGGCATATGGGGAACATACCTCAAAATAGTAAAAGCCATCTACAAGAAACCCACAGCCACCATACTCCTAAACGGACAAAAACTGGAACTATTTCCCGTGAAAACTGGAACAAGACAAGGCTGCCCACTCTTACCCCTCCTGTTCAATATAGTATTGGAAGTCCTGGCTAGAGCAATCAGAGAAGAGAAGGCAATCAGGGGTATTCAAATAGGAAAAGAGGAAGTCAAGCTATCTCTCTTTGCAGATGACATGATTGTGTACATTGAAAACCCAAGAGAATCTGTCAAAAACCTCAGGTGAGTGGATTGCCTGAGCCCGCGGGTTTGAGACCCACCTGGGCAGCAAGACCTCATCTCTACAATAAATCAAAAACTCAGCTGGGCATGGTAAGTATGCCTGTAGTTCCAGCCACTTGGAAGGCTGAGGCGGAAGGATCGCCAGAGCCCAGCAGGTCAAGGCTGCAGTGGCTGGGAGCGGCCACTGCACTCCAGTCTGGGTGACAGAGTGAGAATCCAACTCAAAAGCAAAACAAAACAAAACAAAAAGCAAAAACCTCCTTACACTGATAAAGGCCTTTGGCAAAGTCTCAGGATATAAAATAAATGTGCAAAAGACAATCGCATTTCTTTACACCAATAATAAATAAACAGAAACCCAAATAAAAAGCACAATTCCATTCACAATAGCCACAAAAAAAAAAAAAAAAAAATGAAATATCTTGGCATCTTCCTAACCAGAAACATGAAAGACCTTTACAATGAAAACTACAAAACCCTGCTCAAAGAAATCAAAGATGACACAAACAAGTGAAAAATATCCCATGCTCATGGATTAGAAGAATCAACATTGTGGAGATGTCCATCTTACCTAAGGCAATCTACAGATTTAATGCAATACCCATCAAATTACCAGCAACATTCTTCTCAGACCTAGAAAAAACAACACTGGAATTCATATGGAAACACAAAAGACCAAAAATAGCCAGAACAATCCTCAGCAAAAAAAAAATAAAGCAGGTGGTATCACATTACCAGACTTCAAACTTTACTATAAAGCTACAGTAATCAAAACAGCTTGGTATTGGTACAGGAACAGGCATATAGATCAATGGAATAGAATTGAGATTCCAGAAGCAAAACCTCAATTTCTCAACCAACTCATCTTTGACAAAGCCTCCACCACCTACCACTGGGGAGAGGAGAACCTATTCAGTAAACTGTGCTGGGAAAACTGGCTGACCACATGCAGAATATTGAAACAGGACCCCTATCTATCCTCATACACAAAAATTATCTCTAAATGGAGCAGAGACCTAAATGTAAAACCTCAAACCATAAGAACTTTAGAAAATGAGGGACATACCTTCATGGAAATCAGAACTGGCATGCAGTTCCTTAACAAAACCCGAAACCCACAGGCTGTAAGAGATAAGATAGACAAGTGGGACCTCACTAAACTGATGAGCTTCTGCAAAGCCAAAGAAACCATCAAGAGAGCAGGGAGACAGCCCACAGACTGGGAAAAAGTATTTTCCAACTCCAGGTCTGACAAAGGCTTAACATCTTGGATCTACAAGGAACTCAAACGTGCTGGAAAGAAAAAAACAAACAACCCCATTATAAAGTGGGCAAAAGATATGAACAGACACTTCTCAAATGAAGACATCCGAGCAGCCAACAGACACATAAAAAAATGTTCAACCTCACTAATCATCAGGGAGATGCAAATCAAAACCACACTGAGATACCACCTAACTCCAGTCAGAATGGCAATAATCAATAACTCAAAAAAGAACAGTTGCTGGAGAGGGTGTGGTGAAAAGGAAACACTTCTACACTGTGGTGGGAGTGCAAACTAGTACATCCTCTGTGGAAAACAGTATGGTGATGCCTAAAAGCTCTAAATATTGACCTCCCATATGACTCCACAATCCCTCTACTGGGAATATACCCTGAAGAACCCAAATCACTCTATAAAAAAGATACCTGCACATGTATGTTTGTCACAGCACTGTTCACAATAGCAAGAACCTGGAAACAACCATGCTGCCCATCAAAAGAGGACTGGATTTAAAAAATGTGATACATATACACAATGGAATACTATGCAGCCATAAAAAAGAACAAAATCATGAATTTCGCAGCAACCTGGATGGAACTAGAGTCTATAATATTGAGTGACCTCACACAGAAAGAAAGATCCGAGTATCACATGTTCTCACTCATATAATGGACCTTGAACATCCAATGTAATACTATAAGAAAATGACTGACAGTGGCGGGAAACTTTCAGGGGGCAGGGAAGGAAGATTGGATTAACATTAGTAAATACCTGTCTGGGTATGGGGAGACACCTCTTATCAACAAGGGTGCCTGAACGAAGCATATTTGTATACCTAACCCTTAACTGTATCCCACAATATCATAATAAAAATATTGATAAAAAAACAAACAAACAAAAGCCCTCAATACAATACGAGCAAAGTGAATCCGCAGCACATTAAAACAATTATTCACCACTGATCATCAGGTAAATGCAAATTAAAACCACAATGTGCTATCACCTTATACCTCTTAGATGACTGTCATCAAAAAGACAGGCTGGTGTGGATGTGAACAAAAGGGAATCCTTGTGCATTGTTGGTGGGAGTGTAAATTAATACAACCATTATGGGAGATTTCACAAACGTTCTTCAAAAAAACTAAAAAGAGAATTACCATATGATTCTGTAATCCCCGTTTTGAATGTATATTCAAAGAAATTGAAATCGATATGCCTAAAAGACATCTACACTCCCATGTTCATTTCAACTTTACTCATAGTAGCTAATCTGTATGTGGAAGCAATCTAGATGTAAGTCATCAGACGATGAATAAAGAAAATGCAACGTGTGTGTGTGTGTGTGTGTGTGTGTGTGTGTGTGTGTTTGTGTGTGATGGAATATTGTTCAGTCTTTAAAAAGAAGACAATATGGATGAACCTGGAGGACATTATGCTAAGTGAAAATAAACCAGGCGCAGTAAGACAAAATGCCACACAATCTCACTTATGTATAAAAACCTAACAAAGTTGAACTCATTGAAATACAGAGTAAAGTGGTGGCTACCAGAGGCTGAGGAGGGAGGTGGTTTATGGGGAAAGAGGAAGTACTGATCAAAGGATCCAAAGTTTCAAATAGAGAGAAATAAGCTTTTGTGACCTATTGTACAGAATGGCAGCTATAATAATAAAAAAAGAATTATATACTTCAAAATTGCTAAAAGAAAATTTTTTAATGTTTTCTTCACAAAAATAAGGTAATAGTATAATAATTAGTTTGATTTAATCATTCCATAATGTAGGCATATATCAAAACATCACATTGTACCCCATAAATATATACAAATATTATTTGGAAATTAAAAATAAAATTTAAAAACTCATTAAGGGCGCATTGAGATATGTTTAAAAATTATTTGAATACATTGGAATACAAGATTGGTGAATTAAAGATAGTAAGATTGAAAATATAATAATTCAGAGAATAAAAAGAACAAAATATGAAATATATACACACACATACATATATACACATACCCCTACAATGTTTCTGTCATGAAATGTTTTCTTCACAAACCAGTAACTTTATTTCCAAATGCCTTTGCTTGGCTTTTAAGGTCTTTAATTAAATGTCCTGCAGTGTCCATTGGCTCTTGATACTGAAACTTTTATGTCTTCTCAATCTTACCCATTTTTTGATTATCCCTCACAAGAAACACCTCCAGTGAAAATTTCCCACAGTGATCATCTCCCCTGCTGCATTTTTTATAGTAAGTATTATACAATTTAGCATGTATGTTTTATCTGCGTGGTTTGACTATAAAGTATCTAAGATCAAGGATTAAGTCTAATGTTTTATTGGCCAACTTTTTAGAAGGCTCATTAAGGTATGCCTTATAAATTTAGAAAAAGGAAAGAAAGAGTTGGACACAGGGACCAAATGGAAACAGAGATGCAATCACCAGCAGGTAAAATTTTCTCACTTCTCTGCTGCCAAGAGCTACTGCCCCCACAATACACTTCTTCATTACAAGAGAGGGACTAACTTTTGTTTCATGGCAAGACTTTCACTGGCTTTTTTTTTT
>NW_007065577.1:198883-272302 GCF_000164805.1 Carlito syrichta
GAGATGAGGTCTTGCCTGCCCAGGCGGGTCTCGAACCCGCGGGCTCAGGCCATCCACTCACCTCAGCCTCCCAAAGGCGCGGGATTACAGGCTGAACCACCGAGCCCGGTTTGGCTTTTCTAAACAGTGGTTAAGCATCAAGAACCTCCATTGGAACCACATGGTTGCTGTGGGAGGAGCAATCTCCCTTCAAAAAATAGGGTGCTAGTCTCAGAAAAAAATGTAGAATGTTGAAATATTGGAAAAAAATAAATTTTCACTAAAATGCATAATAAGTAATTGGATAACTTAATAAAAGAACAAAGGAAAGTAAGAAAATCACCAGTATGGGATACAGTTGATAAGAATATAATTTTGATCACGAACCATCTATGGGTTCTTGGAATATGAAGTTGTCATCAGTTGAGATATACATATATACAAATCAGAGAGGAGAGTGCCTTTCATTGTTTATTATGACTTAAAGTAGGGAAACGACTCATTGGATGAAAATTATATTCTGCAGTCCGCCATTTATTTTGTTTTGTGTCCTGACTTTAAAAAAATAATTAATTTGACTTAGAAGAAAAATTGGAAGTGGATAGGGAAGATTAGGGAATGAATTTTTTAAAAAACTAACAAGAGTGTCACTTATACAAAAATGCATGACTTTAAGTTTTATATATTTGCTAAGGATAAGACAAAACCACAGCTAATCACTTGTTCCTGTGTCACTATGAGACAAGTAAATTAATTGCTGAGAGGGAGCATCACAGTTTCAGATTTTAAATTAAAAAATTATTGTAAGTTTTTTTTTTGTATAAAGAATGAGATTGGTCCACAACAACATTCCAATAACATCAAGCTATAATTTGAGATTTAGAAAAAACCACGCTGTGGGGAGATGGGAAAACACTTGGTTAGGACTGAATAATCTAGGACAGTGATTACCAACTGGGGACAATTTTGACCCCTTTTTGCAGTGTCTGAAGACACTTTTTATTGTCACAGATGGGGGCCATGGGTGCTACTGGTATCTAATGGGTAGAGAACAGAACTTCTCTTAAACATCCTGCAATGCACAGGACAGTCTCCCACAACAAATATGATCCAAACTAAATAATGCCAACTCTGAGAAACCTTGATCTAAGCCCTTTCTTCCCATTTTCTCTTCCCTACCACCTGTCATTCAATACATTTATTTCTGTCATAACACCCTACCAGATATGCATATTTATTTATGTGTTTGTGTGAGAAAGAGAGGAGGTACCCATATATTAATCTGTGGAGTATCTGTTTCGAGAGGCTATCATAAAAGGAGAAATTTAATCTAGTTTATTTCATCATTTAGTCATATAAGAAATGAGTTTTTTAATACTTGGGTTACTCCATGAATTTATATGAATCCTATCACCCATGACCAAAGATCACTAAAATATCTGACTGCGGTCCTGTCATTTTCCTCATTTGTTCTCTATGAATTTGGCAAAACTTTGCTTCACCATCAGTATTGAATATGTTGCTATTGTTCCGTCAGTCAAGCCAAAGTGAAAAGAAAGCTATCACTGTCCCAGTGAGAAAGAATTACAATAGAAATTGTCATTTGCATTCCCTTCTGAGGTCAGGTACCACCTTGTCGACTTAGTTACCTATAATTTTGACAAATATCTTTTGCACAAATGGTTGCTGTAAAAAGTTCACTGATGTTATCTTTAGAAATCTATGTATCCATGTGAATACTGTCACTTAGCTCTTCAACATATCTTCATCTGAGAGAAGAAAATTATTCTAAAAGTACAATACCCTAGTTCAGTTGGAAAGTAAGGCACAAGGCAGCGGGACTTAATTATTCTGACTATTATTACCTCAACAAGTGGATTTTCATAAAGTAGAAACTTAGCTCTGCCTTACTTCAACTTTGCAATGGGAAACCTCCCTGACCTCAGGCTCCTGGCCTACCTGGGGGTTCCCACCCCTTCCGTGGAGCCTGCTGACAGCACCAGAGGTACTTGCAAAACCAGCCTTTCTCTGTGTCCTGACCAAGACCTGTCAGTCTCCAGTTCTGGGCTGTTCCCATCCCTAGAGAGGGACACTGTGCCTGCAGGCTTCCCTTTGGCATGCAAATTATGGTGACATCAGAGAGAGGTAGAGCTGAGTCTACTGAGAGCTTTTCACTTGGGTTTTTTCCCCATGGAAGGAGAGAATTTGTGGTGCTATTTTTATCGTGAGAAGCTACTAGGTTGAAAAATAAGTGCAGGCAGGAAGATTTAGATGACAACATAGAAATACTTACTTCTCTTTCTCCTTCTTTATGGAAGTAAACAATGACTTTTCCCAAAGAGTCGTGTAGGACTCGCTGACTTGTCCTAAATTAGCCTTGTCAATGACCAGAATATCATTCTCCCAGAATATCTATGTAATGCCGAGAATGATACATCTACCAAATCATCGGCCAGTATTTATTGAGAGCTTTTCTAAGTATTCTGACATGGTTTCTGCTGTCAGTGAGTTTTGAGACTGATAGAAGAATCAGGATTAACACCATAATAAAATTAGCAAGTAATGCAAGAAAATATGTAATAAAGTACTCAATTGGAAAGCAGACAGCTTAAAAGGCTCTAAGAAGTACAGAAAAGAATGACAAAAGAAAACAATTAAATGTATAAACTTAAAAATTTCTAACAGTTAGAAGATGTGATATTTATGTTTCTTCTAAATAATGCCAAAACATTCAGACAAACAGAGAAAATAATTCTATATTATATAGATTCAGCCATATCTTACTTTTGGCAGGATTCACAAACTTTGATGTATATAGGGGTTACAATTATAGTGTACATTAGTGACATGAGCTGATAAAGGACTAAGAGGATTAATGACCGTTGTCTCAATCTATAAATCCCATACCTGTACTAAGAAAGCACTGAGAATGCAAACTCAACGTGTCATATTTTAGGAAAATCTAAAACCCAGATATTTTAAATATAAAATATCCCAATGTATAAACATTCACAACAAATAAAATTATTTTCTAAATGTAGTTGGGGTCAAATACAGCACATATAGAGGCTGAAAGAGTATAGGAATTTTTAAAGCATGGATTATTTCCGAAAGATGGAAGTTCCACCTGCATAATGGATTGCATGTGGCAGTGTGATTGGTGGGAAGAGGTAGGAGGGAAGTGGCAAGCAGGAACCAGATTCTACTGGAGGGTGTAAGCTATGGGAGGAAATCTACATGGTATCCTAACAGTAATGAAGGATCTTAAATAGGAAAATGATGTGATCAAACTTGCTTTTTCAGAAGTTCTTTCTGGCTAGATATGGTCTGAGGCACGGGCTGGAATGTGCAAGATTTTTGTCAGGGTGATCAGTTAGGAAGATATATATGTTAAATATGTGAGATACAGATGATATATAATTAGTTTGATAAATCTATGATATAGATTTATTTATATGATTATAAATCTATCATCTATCATCTATCTATCAATCTATCTATTTATATCTATCTCATGTCTCTGTGTATGGCTTTCTTTAGCCAGAACATCTTTTGCCCCAACAATTAGGATAAGAACAGAACTGAAAACTTGTAATGTATTTCTAATAAATTTTTTCTGATGAAAGCATTCAGAAAAGCACAGTGAAAATAATTGCACCAACTCCTAACAGCACCTCCATCATTGCTAAGTGTTTAAAGTCTGCATCACTAAATGCATCTAAGATCAAGAACAAGGTAAAGAGCTGATGGTGACAGTGATTACAGACTGGCTCATGGTTACCTGTAGGACAAACCATTAGCACCCTCAAGAAAAAAGTGAATAAGGACAGGGATATTTTAACACAGCTAAATCCTACAGCCATTTGTCTTAGTCCATTTGTGCTGCTATAATAAGTACCTAAGACTGGGCAATTTATAAAGAGCAGAAATTCTTTCCCTCACAGTTCTAGAGTCTGGGAAGTCCAAGATCCAGCCTTTAGCAGGTTTGGTATCTCATGAGGGGCTGGTTTCTACTTCCAAGATGGTGCCTGTTGCTGCAACTTCACATGGCAGAAAATGTGACACTTGTTCCCTTACACGAAAAAAGGCAAAACATAACTGAACCTGTGTGAAACCTCCTTAATAATGGCTTTACTACCATTCAGGAGAGAGGAATACCATTCATAATCCAATCATTTCCTAAACACTCCAACTCTTAATACTATTGCATAGAGCATGACGTTTCAACATAAATTTTGAAGGCACACAAACATTCAAACTATATCATCATTCTAAGCTTGGAGGTTTGTGGTACAGTTATTTAGAGATGCTCAAATCAAGATAAACTATTCACAGTCGAATGAGACATGACACCCATGGATTATAAAAACAATCACGACTATTTCTTTAAGATATAGTATTTCAAAACCTAGAACTATTTTGTTAAAGGATATGTGCATTTTAAAGTCTCTGTTAAGTACATTCATTGTCCAGACTGGCAGTACTAAATTTCATATCCTCTTGTTTTTTAAATTCTCATCAAAATTTATTATTTGTGTGTGTGGCTAATTACATTTTCCAAAAATGACAGCAAAATGTCTTCCATTCTCATCTTACAATGTGACTTTGGCACTCCTTGCTTGAGAAGCAAGATTTATGTTCTTTCCTTATGTTATTGGATGGACTCATTAGTGACAAAAACAATGCAATGTAATTTCCAAGGCCAGATCATAAGCAGAGAGAGTTTCCATCTGACTATTCTCAGGAACTTGGTTTTAGAAATCAACCGCCATATTATGAGAAACCCAAAGAGAGACATGAAAAGGACATATGTAGGTGTATAGATGTTCCGTTGACAGCCTAATATGAGATTCCAGAAAACAAGCAACAGTAAACACCAGACATGTGAACAAATGAGTCTTCCCAGGTGAGCACCTAGACACTGTGGAGCAGAGACAAGTTGTCCCTGTTGTGCGTTTTTTGGCTAGCTAACCCACAAAATTCATTAGCCTAAAGAAATGACCCTTCCTTTGCACCACTACACTTGGGATAATTTCTAAAACAGAAATAGCTAAGGATAACACTCTGTGTATGTTTTAAATTCTTCAACAGTTTGAAAGGTAAAGCATGGCATCTTGTTATTGTGTAAATTGCATTTCCTTTTAGGCAAGTTATCTTTCTTCTGTGTTTCTTCTTTCATTCCTTCCTTCATACTGTTTTTGAGAAATATTTCCTCATTAAAAACTGAAATTTTGGAAAGGATTATTACTTCTTCATCTCCAGTGATTGAGCAATGTCATCCATGCTCTTTTATTAATATTTACCATCAGTAGAATTATACATTACACGAAGGTGGACCAATACATGCAACTCAAATAAGCAATTTAGATTTATCCTATAGCTCTCATTTTTCTCCACTATGAATGATGTCAGGAAATTTCCTTACAAGTGCCTATACCTCCTGATTCCATTCAAAGAAGCGATGGTAGAGGGCACAGTCTCCATCAACTAGTATCTCTAGTATGCCTTTTGCAAATCTTGAGGTTGGTGTAGGATGTCAGACTATGTTATCTCAGTAGGTGATAATATTATCTCAGTATTTCAGGTGTTGAAGGTTTTGCTTTGTAGTTGACCTTAGCCTTACAATAAATGGCATGCTACCTCAATTTTTCTTATATAATCTAGAGAAAAGTGACAAAGTGAGAGAGATAAGATCTGAATCTCACTTATTTTTGCATATAGAAATAAAACTAAAATTACTTATAAGAACTGACATGTGTACAAAACAGCACCATGAATCTACAAAGATATAAAGAATCCCAAGAGTGAGTTAGGTATGAAGCAAGGGTATACATTGTAACTATGTCATTCCTCACTGACCTAGGCAAGATTCTGTGTTTGTTATCATGGTCCTGATGGCAAAATATACATATCTTCATCTAAGCATTCTTTAGATACGGCTTATTATGTGGCTGGCTATCTAAGAATGTCTGAAGTAGGGCTATGCATAAGAATGTGTGAGTCCACCGAGCCTGAATCCTGTCCCCGATCCCCACATAAAGGATCTTTCTTGATTGCCTGTCTTCTTCCCTGGAATATGCGCTCCAAGAAAGAAGATACTTGATCTTATTGTTCACGGCTATGTCACCAGTACCTGGGTTGATTTCTGTATATAATAGACATAATTATTTGAGTGAATAATGTTATTTAAGGTCATTCCAAAAATGTCTGAACCAATATAGTACCTATTCAAATAGACAAGTCAAATAATAGGTAAGATTGAATACAGTGTTTTCTAAACAGTTTAACACTTAGATGGATGTGCTGAATATTTGCTATGTAATGCATGCCCTTGAATATTTGGAATCCCTTCTTCATCTTTATCTATGGTGCCATTTTCTTGAAAATTCCTACATTTCAGAAATCTTATGGCAAAACACCATGAAACAGGATTGTCAGATTTTGATAAAAAATTAGGGAATCTGCTTTTGGTACGCTTCAAAGATTCACACTGCAAAAGCTTCTTCTAATTCTCCCTGGGACTAGTGAGTTAAGGAAACTCCACTATCTTTCTAAATAATACTCTAAAAGGAAAAAGTGGAAAAGATCCAAAAATTAATGATTATGCTATGTGCCACATGTTATTAAACATATGTAAATGAGTACATGTTGACCCTCTCATCAAACTTATGCTTAATCCTCCAACATGAAGCTACTACAAATTTGGGGGCTTTTAAAAACACAGAATAAGGATGACAAAAGTAGATATGAAAGTAAATATTTATTTTAAATGTAAAAAGAAATCACAACAAAAGTTTATGAACACACAAAATCTAGCAAAGTGGTGAGTTTTTTATTAGCTACTTGAATCACTTTCGTACTTCTCTTTTCTCTATTTTTTAATTGCATACATTTGATTGGTACTTCCTATTATTTTCTATGATAGTATATGCCTCAATCTGTTCTGGCTGCTAGAGCAAAATACTTTGGACTAGGTAATTTATAAACCACAGAAAGTGATAGTTCACAGTTCTGGAGGCCAGGGATTCCAAGATCAAGTCTCCAGCAGATTCTTTGTCTGATGAGGGTTCACTTCCTCATAGACAGCCCTTCTCATTCTTACCTTAGAAAGCAGAATTGAATAGCTGCTTCAGGCCTCTTTTATAAGGGCGTTAATCCCATTCATGAGGGCTGAGCTTTTATGACCTACTTACTTCACAGAGGCCCTTCCTCCTTATATTATCACCTTGGAGGTTACAATTTCAACACATAAATTTGGGGGGACACAAACATTCAGACAACAGCATACTTCCCCCAGTTCCCCTAAATTCATGTCCTTCTCATATGCAAAATACATTCATTGGATCTCAGTAGTCCGAAAGCTTTAACCTAATTCTAATACCAATTCAAAAGTCTTAATCCAGAATCTCATCTAAATATCATCTAAATTAGATATAGGTGAGACTCAAGGTATCCTGAGGCAAATTGGTCTCAAGCTGTGAAATTAAATAAGTTTTCTGTTTCCAAAATGCAATGCCTAGGATAGACATTCTTATAAAAAGGAGAAATAGGAAGGAAAAAAAGGGATAATTGGTCCCAAGTAAGTCCAAAACCCAACAGGCCAAACAACATTAAATCTTAAGTCTTGAAAATAATCCTTGACTCCATATCCCACCTTCTAGAGTCACTGGGGAAAAGGATAGCCCCTAAGGTTTCAGGCAGCCCAGATACCACAACTTTTCTTGACAATGCCCACATGACAACTCTCAGAGGAAGGAGTCTGGTGCCTGCAGCCATCTTGGGCTAGAATTGCATTGCATGTCCATGTCTCTATAGGTTTGAGGTCACAGAGGTGGTCCTGCACTAACGATTTGACAAAACACTGTTCTAATGAGAGCTCTGTGCACCAGCCCTGCCCCCACGACTCCACCGGGCATTACACTAGTGGTGACTTTCTAGGGTGGTCCAGTGCCTTTGGCAGTTCTCTGCCTGGGCCCCAAGGAGCTCCATGATCCTTTGAAATCAGGTGGAGGGAGCCATGCTTCCAAGCTCATACATTCTGTGTACCTGCATAGTTGGTGCTATGTGAATGTCACCAAGGTTTACTACCTCTGTCTTCTGGAGGTGCAGCATGTCACATTTGTACCTGCCTGAGCCACGGCTGGGATGGCCAGGAAACACTGCATTGAATTTCACAGGACAGCTAATAGCAACTCAACCATATACAACAAAATTGTGAGCCATGTAAATATACACAAAGTCCTAAATTAAATGTAACTTTTCCTTCAGTCCCCGAAATGCCCAAGGTCACTTTAACGGAGGCTGACATGAGGAGAGAAGTGATGAAAAGGAGGGTAGAGTAGAAAGACACAACTGACTTTACCAAGATAAAACACAATATTATGAGGTAAGGAAGGGGCGGGGAAAGAGACGCCTTCTATCTATATTGAATTGTATTCTGATTCTGACTCTACCCTCTGTTAGCTGTAAAACCTAAAGCAAGCAAGCTAACTTCTCTGTGTGTCTGGTTTTAATATCACTACTCCCATCCAAAGAAGTGATAAGTGATTAAATGATTATAAGATGCTTAAGACAGTACCTGGCATAGAAAATCACTCACAAAATGTTCTCTGTTTTTTGTTGTGCTAAACACTGTACCTGATTGCCAGGGATATTAAAAGAGCCAATTGACTTTTCTACAAAATGTTTTATACTTAACTATGAATACAAAGATGAAATAACAGCTCAAAGGCCAGGTTTCTGAAAAATAAAAGGGGATTCTGGATAGACTTTGTTCCTAGTCCACAAGTCATATAAAGAAAGGTGTTTTAAAAATTAAGGTGGAGAGATTAAGGATGGGAACAGATGTAGATACTAACCCCTCCAACAGCCTGCTTTGGTATAATTATTTGGGCTTACATCTGTCATTTTATTCATTTTTTGGTGTGCTGGCATTGACAGGAAAAGGGCAAGAGGGTTAGTTAATGATACATCATTAAGATAAGACTTTCTCTAAATGTATCCATACAGAGAAGTGAAATAAAGGTATTGATGAGATTTTGCTAAGAGTGAGTCTCCTGGACTCCAGGGTTCATATGCAGTGCCCAATTCCGTCCCCAAATATTGTTATTATAGGCACATAGAAAAAAATGTGACTTTCAAATAGTAGGATAAAAATAATTTTGCAACTTGGAAACGGTATCAAATTCCTACTTCTGGAATGGGATCTAACTACCTAGTTTAGACACTTCCCCCATACTATTAAAGACCAGGCCCCTAAAGTTTATTTTTTGTCTTATTATTTTTATTTTATTATTATTATTTTGTGAATGCATCTTAGGGGAGGGAATGTGCTAAGAAGGGGCATGGAAAAGATAAGAAAAAATAAAAAGGGGAATAGTTGCCAAAAAACAAAACAAAACAAAACAAAACAAAAACCTTATTAGTTTTTGGAGAAAATTTTAAAAACCAGCTTAAAAATTCAATGGTTTCTAGACTTCATGCCTAAAAAAATTTTTCCAAATGGCATAAAATTATTCAAGGGACATTTGAATTGCAGGGCTCCAAGCAGAGCAGCCTGGGATGTTTTCACATGTGCTGATACTTTGAACTTTCTCTTGCCTATATTTATTCAACAGATGGCAAGGCTTGTGATAGGATCAAACAGCCTCCTGACAAGAGAGTCGCTCACTTTGTGCAGGAAGCCTGTCAGGTAGGACTCTGCGCTGTAAACAAATGGGTGGGCCTATGTGGCTCCCAAGGGAGGGAACTGCAAGAAACCACACAGGGGAAAGACAGCAGCCAGGAGAGCAACTGAACTCCAGGAGATTTCATGACTGAAAGAAGTATAATAAATCAAGGCTACATCCCAAAATTACAGTTAGAACTATTCCTTAATTGTGTATATTATATCCTAAAGAATACTTTGTCTCTGGAATACAAGTCCTACAAAACGCGTCTTGAACGTTTCTTTTAAATGAAGGCTAGCATTTCCAAATTGACCTTTTTTTGGTTGCCTTTTATTAATTCTCCCTTAGAAAAGAAACAAACTTGAGAGTTTTACACTAGTTGAGAAACTATGGCAAATAGCCAAGGTGATTAGAATTTTGTTGGGTAATACTGGAGTTTTATTTGCTGTATTCAACAAAGTCATTTTTTTTTTCTGTGAACTTGGATTAAGTAGCAAAATTAATCTATTAAAACTGATATGTCTTATTCTCAACATAAAAAAATATTTAAAAGGGGTTCTCATTTAATACATACTATGGAATATTATCATTTATCTTTTGCCCTTAGTATGATTAGAACTAAACGTATTAAGTCAAAGCTAAAGTAATGTCTTTGTTGTATGTACTGTGGTATACATTTTGAAAGAAAATAGAGAGATGTTCTCTTGTTCCACTCTTGCAGAATTAGTGTACCAGATGTCAAACACCAATAACAGCCTAAAGGAAAAAGCTGGGCTTGGAAACACAGTGGAAAGGTCAATTAAGTTAGAATTATTTCTTTTCAAGGTTGAATGGTATTCTTTGAAATTTAAAAATTGTGTTAAATAACAAGCAAAATACTTAATGCAGTGCCTACAGATTGGCTACCCCTCATAATTTATATAGCAGGCAATGAGTACAGGTGCATAAGGACATAAATAATAGATCCCTCTTGGATTGTTAACATATATTTGAGCTATGTTCAAATACTCTTGAGACTGAGGCAGTGAACACTGTGGTGCTCCCCCCAGATCCTCCTGCTGAGAAACCCTTCCCCAGCTCTCATAATCATCACCTGCTTCTATCAGAAGGAAGTTTCCCTTGGTCACTGGGAACTGCTTTACCCAGGGACTAGGTTATGCCTCCTCCAAGAGGTGGCTGTAGCCAATGACTGCAAGATGTTAGAATACAAAGGCCAGGATACTTTGCCTTAATGGAGTGGCCATCCAGCTCAGAACCCCATGTTTGCATTTTGCTTCAAGGTGCTTTCCTGACTCTTTGGTAGAATAAATGCTCAAATTCCCCATGAAGTTAACTACAGGTTAACCTACTGCTAAGACTCCAGTTTGACCAGGATTTGCAACCATATTTGCACGACAGGTCAGCAGTTCCCTGCCCACCCTGTCTGCCTCACTTCCTTACAGGTGTATCTGCCAGAATCGAGGAAGTCCTCTTCTAGAGCAACAACAGGCTCTAGATTCTTAAGAAACTAAGAAAAAATGTTTTCAACTTGAGATAAGGTAACACAAAGTTCACGGAAACTTTGTGAGTACAGGTATTTTGTTGCTGTTTTTTCCTTTTGTTTGTTTTACTCCCATAACCCCAGTGCTAGAACAGTGTTTGGTACATGATAGGTGCTCAATTGTATTGCAGAAATAACCGAATTAATTAATGCATTTTACATGTAACTTTTTTAGAGTTTTTAGATCATTTTCTGTCAAGAGAGCAAAGATTTTTTTTTTTTTTAAGTTGGAGTCTCACTCTGTTGCCCAGACTGGAGTGCAGTGGCTGTTCCCCACCACCACAGCCTCGACCTGCTGGGCTCCAGTGATCCTTCCGCTCAGCCTAGAGAGCAAAAATTTTTAAAAGTGGTTGTTGGAGAAGGCAATGATGGAAAATCGGGACTTGAATAATCAGCTTGCTTATTATAGGAGGGATCTTACTATCACTGATTTGGAAGCTTGCTTTTTGTGCCAAGAAACATTGGGAAGAAAGATCTTGTGGATTAGTTTAATTATGGATATGTTTAATGGTGTTCATTTAACAATATGACAGTATTATCTCTACTTCTATGGATAAGGACTTACTGGAATACATCTTGGTAATTATTCAAAATAATTCCTCAGTGTCACCTAGGGAATCACAGGATATATAGCAAGTCAAGGTTATTTGATATCATTGTCTAAAATCAGCAATTTGTTGACCAAAGCAAGTAATTTGATATAATTAAAAATGTAATAAAGAAATAAATATTGCTTTAAGATTATTTTTAAAACAGTGCCTAAAGCTAAGCTTCCAAAGTTTTCCAGAATCTATTCATATTCAAAAACATGAAACTTCATATCAGCCATTGTCTGTTTTCCATTTTGCTAGTCTCCATGCTGTGTATACATGACGGAGGCAGTGCATTTTTTAATCATGAGTTTGAGCTTTCCTTGCCATTTCATGTATTTCTGATCTCTTATGATAAGTTGTTCTTGCTCAGAAAAAGCAAACTAAGAATATAAAGTTAGGAAAATAAATGTCGGAGATAAAAATTCTTACACGTGTCTATGTTTGTGAATGTAGGTGTATGTGGGAGTGTTTGTTGTATGTGTGCACACATGTCCCTTGTAGGATGAACTGAGAACTTCTTTCATTCATTGAAAAACTTAGGCTTTTGGCCCAAGTCCCTGGGCCAACAGGTGGTCCTTCATGCTTAAGATGAAACCAAATATCTGTAAGCACAATAATCCTAGGGCTGTCATTAAACAAGGAACCGGATCTAGTTATGTGAATAAAATAATGTGCCTTCCTCGTGGAAGACTGGATTAGGCTTTCTTTTGAAAAAAATAATTCAATGGGGCCAGGAGTGATGACTTGGGTAAAACCAGTGGCAGATTTCTCTGACCTCATCTCCTCATTCTTCAACTGCATTTCGAAGCCAGCAAAATATAAACAAAGGAAGTAGAATTCCCTGCAATGATCTAAATTTTACATCTCACTTTCATTCCCAAGTTAACCTGGTAGTCACATAAAGTTATAACTCATTTTCCTTTTACATAGTCCTGCTTCAGGCTGCTTTCCGACTCTTCAATAAAAGAAATGTCATACTTTCCTGAAGTTAACTACAGGCTGGTCTAAGAAAGATATAACTATAGGCAGGATATACCACTCTGGCTCTCCTCTGGCAGGGGATCTCTGGAGCAAACAGACATGTTCACCTTGAGCCGGTGAGTCTCATTCTAGACTCCATTAATAGTTATCCGGGACACCAGAAGAGCCTGCCCAAATAGCCCTGAGTCCACTGCCAGAACCTGTACAATATTCATCAGTGGGTCAACTCTCTCCACTAGAGTATGGAAGGTAAATGGCATGGAAAAGGGGTAGTTGTTTGGTGAAAGCATTAGAGGTATTGGAACTATAATTGGCAGTTGGGTTACAAAATGGGGGCAAAGATAGAAAGATACGAAGTAGGGTGCCAGATATAGGCCTGTCACCATCTTTACTTGCAAAATGTTATACCCATTTTTGTACTTCAAAAAGAGATAACTCTTTGTTCTTTTTCTCTAGGCAGAGCACCCGTAGATAGGAGCAAAGCTGGACCATGAGGTAAGAACTATAGGTTATTAAATGACCACTATCCTCCATCTCCAGCATGAGATCACAAGACCAATTTTTCAGATCTTTCCACCATAGGGTAGGGGAAAATATCACACACACACATTGAACCACTACACGTGGTTTAGAAATAAGAGTCTGCCACAAAGAAATAGAATAGGGGAGTTGAAAGCAAAGATGAAGAGAAGAGATAGGTCTTAAAGAAATAGTTATTAAAAATCCAGACTGCAGACAATTTTACATAATTGTTTCATTTTGTGTTTCATAAAAGTGACTTTGTGTTTAGGAAAACCTTGAATACTTCTTCAGTCTTGAAGGGGGATGATTTGGGTAGAGAGTGAAGGAAAAGTAACAGAAAAACTGCCAAGAATGAAATTGACATTTTCAGAATTATGGTGGGTGAGCATGGGTATTTAAGTTCCTGGAAATCCAAAAAAATTCTGAAAGGGACACTGGGATTATTAATTCAACAAATAGTAATTCTTTTTTTTTTTTTTTGAGTTGGAGTCTCACTCTGTCACCCAGACTGGAGTACGGTGGCCGCTCCCGCCCCCTGCAGCCTCGACCTGCTGGGCTCCGGCGATCCTTCCGCCTCAGCCTTCCGAGTAGCCGGAATTACAGGCACGTGCTACCATGCCCAGCTGATTTTTTGATTTATTGTAGAGATGAGGTCGTGTTGCCCAGGCGGATCTCGAACCTGCGGGCTCAGGTAATCCACTCACCTCAGCTTCCCAAAGGCGCGGTATTACAGGCTGAGCCACCGAACCCAGCTTTCATTTACTTTTAAAATAAACTGTATTTTCCAATCTGAATAATAATAATAATGTCATAGTATACTTGGGAAGATGAAATATGCATATACATATGTGTGTCTATACATATACAAAATGTGTGCTTATAGCAGTGCCTGTGACACAGTAAGTGCTCAATAAGTTAGTCGCAGTTATTGTTATTGCTACTAATATTGTTGTACTATGTTCTTTTTTCCTTATTTTTAAAATCAAGATATTAAATAGATAATCAATGCATTATACTGAGCTTCTAAGACCCTATTCTATGATTCTATAACAAGGCAGCATAGTAGTATGTATTATTTTTATTCTAAAATAGTCATAACCAAAGAAGATATTGCTTTTAAACCTTTTTCTTCATTTTAATTAGGGGGTTCTCAAGCATGTCCTTTGCAGTGTAAATTCTATGAACATGATGCTACTTGCTTTTTCTTTTTTTATTATTTTAAGGATGTGGCATACAATTCAGGATAGGTATACAAGTGGTCATTGTACAGGTAAAGTTTGGGCCTCCCTTTGGTCCCCACTTTGCCTGGTTTGAGATCAGGTACACTTATTGATGCTATGTGTCCCACCTCCGTCCCCTGATAGTGTCCTGCTATGGTCAATCCTTTTCTTATAGTATTAGGGTAAATGTTCAGGGTCTGCTTATGAGTGAGAACATGTGGTACTCAGTCCTTTTTTTCTCTGATAGATTCACAGCATGTAGATGGATTTAGAGTCTAGAATACTCAGCTACTTATTTTTCTGAGCAAGCTTATGGTCTCAAATATGGCTGTCTAACCCCCATGATTCTTTCCTAGATTTTAGTAGACTAAGAAAATCAACTCAAACTTAAATCATACTACAGTTAAAAAAAGAATAGCTATTTCTGAAATTGATATAGTTGTTTCAATTGGAAAATTACAGATTTTAATTTTTTATTGATCACTAAAAGACATGGGATTTCTGCTGGATAAGGTATAAAGGCAATTGGAGAACATTTGGACATGTTGAAATTTCTAAATAACTAACAATGAGACACTACGATTCAATATTGAAGCTTGAAGAAAACTTCGTTTAAAACAATTTCCTATTGAATAAAATAATTTAACATGGGTTGGGAAACTTTCAAAGCAAAGATTGTATATTTAAACATGGAAGCATTCCCATTCTACTACCAAATTTCAGGCACCTTAAGCTAAACAAGACAGGATATGGAAAAATGCGTTTACTTGTTGAGAGTGTATTTAAGCTTATGAAAACCTGTGAGCCTATGATGCTCTCTTTTACTCAGTAGATGCTCAATAAATGCTAACCCACTGACAGAGAAATCTCTTGTGTAACCAATTAGTTCTGCAGGGGATTCAGAATAACCCCTAATGCTATTCAATCCCCCAACGTCGCAAAAAAAGAGGCTTGGCCCTTCTACCAGGCGATGGGTTAACACATCATTAGTGGCTCTCTCCTGAGTAACACATTGGCCTCATCATTAAAGCAATTATCTAATTCATTACCCAGAAGTGATCTACTCACCTTCCTCAGGACTGGAGCCAAAACAGCTGCTCACAAACCAGGCCCTAACTCCCAGCACAGATGGTGAGTTTTCCTTAATATGACTGTTGGAAGGTAATGTTTGTAACAGGCTGAGAGATCCCAGCATGGCCTTTATGGACTATTCAAGCATTCTCCCCTTCAAGTGGTATTTTTTCCTACAAAAATGAAATGTGTATTTCAAATCCTGAAAACTACAGCAATAGTTGGGCCAAAGGAATAGAGTCGTGCCTAGAGCCAGGAGAAGTGCACAGTTTCTCTGCCATGATACCGCCAATTCATTGCATGACCCTGGACAAGTTGGTTAACCTTAACTAGTGTAGTTATTGAACAAAATTATGTTCTAGAAAATGAAAAATTCAAAATGGATTCCACATATATGGCTGCAAGACATACAAGGAAAGAATTGAGGCTTCCTAAATTAATGGCCAGGTCTAGTCAAGAACACAGAAAGAAAAATCTACATCTTCTGGCATTAATAAGTACAGTTGTTAGAGACCTTGATTTGACTCCCTCTTCCTCTTTTTACAGCTCAACGAACGAAAGAGATGAATTCTCACCCAAAGGGTTGTTGCAGACTTGTTTATGAATGTTGAAGGGCTCAACCTTGTGTCTAAAACACAGTATACAATATTTGTTGACTCTGAATCTGAACCTTGGGGATGCTTCTTCCCTTGCCCCAGAAGGAGTCTGCTGAAGGGTGACACATATATCAAGGCAGCTGAATGATCAAGTTAAATGTAAATCCTGGATTTAAAACCCTCTAGTGACTACCCTTCTTACCCAGAGAACAAGTCAAAGTCCTTACACAGCCTGCAAGGTCCTGTCCCATCGAGAGCCTCACCTCTCCTATGCTCCGTCTCTGGTACTCCACCCATGCTGGTAACCTCCTTCCCAAACCTTGTATATGCCTGTACATTCCAAGCTCGGAGTTGTTGTGCTCACTGTTCACTTTGCCTATCAACTCTCCCCCAAGAAACTCACACGACTCCCCCTCACCTACCTTAAGCATTTGGTTCAATGTCACCTTTTACTGAGATCTTCTGTGACTGATACATAATCGTACATATGCATAAATAACAACACACTCTCATTCGCCTTCTGATTTTGTTAAAGTGCTAAGAATTTGATTATGTCAAGGAGTTTTGAGAAAATATTAATGCAACAACTGCTGTTAGGAGTAGAAACTGGAACTTTCTTGGAAGGGAGAGACACGAGTATATACACCAAAATGGTCAGTAAAGCACTGTTTAAAATGACAATAAAACTTAAAGCAGGCTGGGCGTGGTGGCTCAAGCCTGTAATCCCAGCACTTTGGGAGGCCCAGGCAAGAGGATTGCCTGAGCCCACGGGTTCAAGACCTGCCTGGGCAACTTGGCAAGACCTCATCTCTATAATAAATAAAAAAATTAACTAGGCATGGTAGCACGCACCTGTAGTTCTGGCTACTTGGAAGGCTGAGGCAGAAGGATCGCCTGAGCCCTGCAGGTACTGTGAGCATGCCACTGCATTCCAGCCTGGGCAACGGACTGAGACTCCAACTCCAAAAAACAAAAACAAAAAAAAACTTGAAGCAGCCTAAACTTCCATCAGTAGAGAAATGGTTAAATAACTCCCAGCTTGTTTAATTAGTAGAAAGCTAGAGGGCATATTTTAAAAAGAACAAGATAGATAGAGATAGAGTGAGATAAAAGAGAGAGACATATATTGACATAGAAACATCTTAGAAGTATATTATGTGGGAAAAAAACAATAAGTTACTGAACATACTTAGTAAGGTAGGCCCTCATTTATGGCTTATATAATGTGTGTACATACACGTGGGGTGAGTGCATTCTTGTCTAGGCATATGCAACTTCTGATGTGACAGAATTTACCTCTGGAAAAAAATTAAAAACTGAGAATTCAGACTTTCCATTTTTATTTTATTCTCATTTTCACTCTTCTAATAGTTGTAACAAACATGTCTATTATTTTTATGAATAAAAATATTTTCTATGAAATTGGTTTTGTTCTAGTATTGGATATACCTGGGTTTGAATTGGGCTTTCTTTCTTGATATGTGAGGGAAATAAATCAAATTAGCTATGCTTCCAATTTTGCATCCATAAAATGAAGTCAATTATAATACTGATTTCATAGGAATGGTATGACTGCTAAATGAAATAATTTATGTAGAATACACTATATTCTATACACTCAGTGATACAAGTTAACTACATAGTTTTTATTATGAGAAGTACCATCATTAGGATGCAAGAATTCATGCAAAGCATCCATCACAGCATCTTGAATAGAGTAGTCGTTAGTAAAAGCAAACCTGCAATTATTAATGTGAGAATATGAATAATTTAACATCAATAGTAATAAAAAGACCGCTTCGTTTTCTGTTACCCACAGTGACATACTATAGAATTAGGGTGTGATTTACTTAGCATGATTAATTCCATACCTATGTCCTGAGCACCTAAGACCTTGGTCCCTTTATCACAACACGCTTCCACTCAAGGGACAAGAAAAATACACAACAATGTAAAATAAGATAAGTAGCAGTCAGTTGTTAATACAAAATAAACATAACCAAGAACAAGTGGTCCAGGCAATTCAGGAAAAGAAATGTCAAGCATGCAAAAGCAGAAATAAAAATATGATAATGTCTTTAAAAATATGCCTGGCAAGTAAGTGCAAGTCTCCGTATTAGGAAGGATTCCCAGGGTGCCAAGGGTGGAGGCTGCTACCCAGGCTGCCTCCAGCAATGGAATGAAAGGACCCAGGAGCAAAGTCTCCAGAAGCCACAGCCGGGGCCAGATCCCTATCCACTTGCCTTTGCTATGTTTTGGTCAGTTTCCAATGATTTCAGAACAGTCAAGCAAATTATCCTGGAACAAATTAGTTCAACTCAATAATACAGTATGAGTTTTAAAAGCTAATATCTAACCCACTGAAGTGTCACAGGGTGGCATTCTTGTCTATTCCCCACTCACTGTGAACACCTTAAGTGCAGGGTTTGAGGTTTACTCCTTGAATTGTCCCAGGACCTAAACAGAACCTAACCAATGCCTGGTATAGAGAATTCATACAAAATAAAGGCTTACTTGACCAATAAGCAAGTGAATGAGGAGAAAGATCTGTCAAGGTAGTAAAAAAAAAAAATAGAGGCAGCACAAGTCAGAGTTATATTTGTCAACTAACGTAAAGAAATAAAGAATTCATAGTAAGTAAAAAAAAGGTTGTAGAGTAGTTTTTTTTGTGGTGGAGATCTTTCACATAGGCCTCAAGGAGTTCACAAAGAGGTTTTTTTTAACGGGCAACGAAGGAGTATGTCTGCTGAAGGGTGATAAAGGAGACCCAGGGACTACATCTGTGGTCGATATGCTTTCCCCAAGTAATTTAAAATGAAAATCTGAAACGATGTTTTTAGGATGTGTACTTTCTTTTCATGTAAGAAGGCTTACTATCAGCATTTATCAGCTCTTTGCCTCGTCCATTATTCCTGCAAAATAAGAAACTGAAATGGCAGAATGTCTCCTCTGAGACTAACAAGGAAAAATCTAACTCTATCCATTTGGTCCAAAGATATACTGCCCACAACGGCAGTTCTCATAGGACAGGGTTACAGCAGCAGGGCTGTCATTGTGTGGGAGCGGAGCAGAGAACATTCACAACAGAACAGCAATACGTATCCAAATGGAATGCTGTGGGAATTTATCAGCGATTTCTCCAATTAGAGCTGGAGCCTCGGAGCTTAGCTCTGAATCCACCCGCCAGGGAGTAGTATCAGTACTAGCTAAATAAATGATAGAGTTGTCCTAAATACTCCTGACATGCAGAGTTTAAGACATGTTCAGACTTTAACTGAAGGCAGCTGATGCTGCATAAGCAAACTTTGATTGTTATCACAAATTTCAGCACACACTACCATACCAGCGGCCCAGAGCAGAAGAAAATGTTCCCCATGGTTACTGGCCTCAAGTTATTACCAGTTGCATATAAAGTGATATAAGGCTTAAATGAACATATATGAATACCATTCCTATATTCTGTAGCCTCTCTACTATGAGCATATTTAGCCCCAGATGGTTTTCTGCGGTTCAGTGTAAGAAATTCTGAGTTATACAAATCTTCTAAAGAAACTATTTTAGACCATTTGGAATTGATATTGAGATCTATATCTCCATAATGCAAAAGCATATAAATCCATCAAATATTCATGATCATAAAAAGGCTCATATGGTATATATGGGATTAGACATTGAAATAGTCAAATCCCAAGTGTGTGTAGTGTTAACGTTTCCATTTAAGAGGAAATATGATATTAAACTTTAAATCAATTTGAGATTTGTAATGCTCTTCTGGATGAGATAGCATTATCTTTCACCAAAAGTGCCTTATTCTAATAGGATATATATAAAGAAGAAAATATTTAAAATACTCTAGTGTAAAGAATTTTGGTAAGAAACAGTAAATTTAGGCTCTGGGTTAAAAACACTGATACATTTGACCACTAGAAAAAATAATAATGGGATAGACAAAATTAAATAAAACAAAACGAAATGCAAAACACAAAGTGAAGCCAAAATTCCCACATAAAACAAATCAAACACTATAAGCAAATCAAAATACAAATAACAAAGTATCTATAAATTGTAACTCATATCTTATCAGATCTTTTGTTGTTGTTGTTGTTGAGTTGGAGTTTCACTTTGTCTCCTACGCTCATGGCTACTGCAACCTCGACCTGCTGGGCTTAGGCGATCGGAACTTCCGCCTCAGCCTTCCTAGCAGCTGGAACTACAGACACATACCACCATGCCTGGCTAATTTTTGTGATTTATTATAGAGACAAGGTTTCACCAGGTTGTCCAGGCTGGTCTCGAAGCCCGGGGCTCAGGCAATTCTCTCACCTCAGCCTCCCAATGTACCAGAATTACAAGCTGAGCCACTGCACCTGCCTGTAACTCATAACATAAAGAATTAATTTTCCTAATATATATGAGCTCTAAAAATTCAGAAAGGGGAAGAACCCAATGAAAAATAGAGATGATGATAAATAATTTTCCAGAACAGGAACACAACATTTAAAAACATTTTTAAAAAAATAGGTTCAGCTTTTTATAAATTTAACTAAACTGTAAAAAACGAAACAAAACTACAATAAGAAACTAAAACTAATAGTTTATAATTTAAAACTATATTTTCTCACCTATCAGGATGATAATAGTTTAAGTGTTTGATGAAACAGAACACAAGTATGACTGAAATAAACACTTTCATTTCTGATGATATTGTGAAATGTAAAAATCCCTGTGAAGGATAGTATCTTTCAAAATGACCAATGCATTTACTCTTTGACTCAGCAACCCTACTCCTGGAAATTTACCCTAAATGTATAAAATAACACTTGCACAAGGTTATCATGGAAGAATGGTTTTAAACACAAAATATTGAAAAGAAATTGTCTTTCTTTAGGCAATTACCTAAACTAGCCCTTACACACACAGTCATAAGAAATAACTGAAGTTTTCTATACATTTTTATGGAAAGAACTGCAGGAGTTGCAAGGTACCTAAGTCAACATAATAACTATTATCTATGCAAAATAGGTAGAAAATAAGAAAATATATTCATGCATATTTATATCTGTATAAAGAAAAATTGAGCATATATACATGAAACTAAAAAAGGCAGTTTCTTACCAGGGGAGGAGGTATAATGGGATGAGCAGAGATAAGAATGAAATAAAAAGTTTTTTGATTTTTTTATGCTTTCCTATATAGTGTGCTATGGGTAACATGAAAATTTTACCTACTCAAAAATAATATTAATTTGAAATAATGAATTTGTTCTTCTTTGTAAATGTGTACATTTTATGAAGCCAATAGTCTTACTGTAATTTTATAAATCTTCTTAATATTATGAATTAACATATATAGTACACTTATTACTTCTAGTATAGTACTACTTATTAATTATGTGAGTGAGATCTTCACTAAGTTTTGTTGGCTGGTAAGATAGTGATTTGATTTTCTATTTAATCCTTTAGAGAATCTCTAAATCACCCTTAGTAACGTGTTAATTTTATATTCAGAAAAAATCAGAAACAGTTGATATCAAGACTTGATTTCATTGCCAACCAAACTGCTTCAAAGAAAAAAATACTAATATATGGCAAGTGCAATTAAGCTGAGTATTTAAATTCTATTTGGACTGAGATGTACTGAAGACCATACAAACTTCAGGTCTCATGTGGTGCAGAAGGTGGCACACTCTCCTAACAGCATCTAGAAGCTAACCCTATCCCGCCAGTACCATTAAAAGTACTGGATTGTTTCTAAACTGAAAGCAATTTCCAAGAAACAAGTAATACTCTGGGCCCACCAGTCAAGGCTGAATTCTGAGTCCTCTATTGTATACTCTTCGCTAATGATATAGGCTGCCCATTTCCTTAACAAGCTGGGTTTGTTCATTGGAAAATGTAACAAATAATTTCAAGGTTATGTCACTCTTGGCAAACGCAGTAACGCTGGTGGAAAAAGGAAGTTTTCAGAGCAAGGCAGAGACTGAAATCTTATTTAGAACCACCAGTGTACAAAGCCTGCAGTAGAGTCATATTGTTCAAATTTACAGGACTCTGATGCTCACAGATATGGAATGCCAAATGACTTTTTAAAGCATACAAATTAAAAGAGATTAATTTGTTCAAATTCAGCCCCTAAGAGTAAGGAAATATACAATTTATTTAGTGTGTCTGTCCTTTAAATATTTGCTGGCTGAAAAGAGACATTGTTTTTGCTTCTCATCACCGGCAC
Source organism: Carlito syrichta (assembly GCF_000164805.1). Taxonomy (NCBI): domain Eukaryota; kingdom Metazoa; phylum Chordata; class Mammalia; order Primates; family Tarsiidae; genus Carlito; species Carlito syrichta. The sequence continues at coordinate 221,282 of NW_007065577.1, forward strand.
TTTTTAATTATTCAGGAGATGGTTATTTGGATGCGTTTGAGTTCTTTATTTTATCCACTTGTCCACTTTTGTAATCTTATTGTTTATTAGTCTTTCCTCCATTAGATAAACAAAGAAAGGGAAATTGAAGTTAGCTGAAATAATTGGCTATAGGTTAATTTAATGTCAAATGTGCTATTCCCTGCTCATGGATAGTAATTGCTAGTGCTTTTACATTAAATTTTATTATTAAACCTATTAAACATTTTCTTTTGTAGATGAAAGGTCTTGGGCAGTGACCTGGGCCATCGGATTCTGCCTTCACTTTTGCCAATAGTTTGCTTGGTGTTCTTGGATAAATCATGAGTCTCACTGTCCCTTCATGTTTTAGGGAATGGTGGCTGACTTAAAAAGAGAGAGAGAATTTAAGACACTATGAAATAACCAAGCTCTACAAATGACGTTTAGAAAGGAATTTAAGGACACATACAAGCAGATTAGTTTCTTCCAAGAAATCCTCCACTCTGGTGCTTGGGCACAACTACCTGCTGATTAACCATGCATGTGAATCTCGACTTGCTCCATCACTGAAAATATTCTATTTTTCTAGGGATATTATTCTGACAGATAAAATCACATTACAATCAACTCTATATTCAAAATATGATTGTTTATGTTTTAGATTACAGTCAGGTCTTGAGAATGATTGTTTTTTAGATAATTTTTTTGTTTGTAGCATATTCTGTCATTGGACTATTGCTGCTTTAATTATAATGGCACTTGCCAATAATATTTGACCAAGAAGGACTTCCCAAATCTATACTCATAAAGGAATACATGACCTCCCTTGGCTAAGAAGAGCTACCAAACACATGATTTTGACAAAATAAATAAATATTCCACTTAAAAATTTAGTTTTATACAAGGGAGAAGAAATATTAATTTCCTTTTTCTAGTCTTGGCAAGAAAAAGGGAAGGTAAATATGTGCTTACAAAGAGAGAGAAAAGATCATATCATCTTTGTTTCTTTGGGCTATGTGTCCTCATGCGATAGGACATCCTGACTTCATTAGTAAGGGTCACTGACTGGTCCACATGGAGACAGGAGGTGGTTTAATCATCACACCGAGGCCGGAGCCATTCTATCCACAAAGAAAGAAGGCTGTAAGAATAGGCTAAAGATAACTTGACAATATGGTTTTTGCTTTTTGCTTCCTTTTTTTTTTCTTGCACTCAAGGGTCATATATATATGAAGCAGGTTGAGGTAACTAAAAAATAAATCTTGTCTCTTTACAGTATGTGTATTTCTGACATCTCTTACTTCCTAGATGAGTATTTTAGCAAGCATTTTAGAGAAAATTTAGCTGTGTCTATCTAGCTAGGCTTCTTAATGGAACACAACAGCTAAGAATCTATTTCAGAAATCAGCTGGCTTGGTAATGGAATAATAGCTTTCACTGGTGACCGATGAATTTATAGAACTGTTTACAGCTTCCGGGGGAGGACTTTGGAGGAAAAAGGAAATCAAGCATGGGGATAATGAAAACATGTTCCACTTATATAACTGAATAATCTTATTTTAATAGAAAGCATTAAAATTTGAAACAATGTAAAACTTGGAAAAATCTAAGGCAAATAAGACATTATAATGTAAAATGGGCTGAAGGATTATCCAGAAAGCCATCATAAACATATACAGGCATACCTTGGAGAGCTGCAGGTTTGGTTCCAAACCACATATTAAAGTGAATATCTCAATGCAGTGAGTCACACAATTTTTTTGGTTTCCCAGTGCATATAAAAGTTACATTTATACTATACTATGGTCTATTCAGTGTACTAGCATTGTGTCTAAAAAGACAATATATAAATCTTAATTAGAAATACTTTATGCTAAAGAATGCTAACGATTATCTGAGCCTTCACAAGTCATAACCTTTTTACTGGTGGAGAATCCTGCATTGATGTTGATGGGTGCTGATTAGCCAGGGTGGTGATTGCTGAAGGTTGGGTGGCAGTGGTAATTTCTTAAAATAAGACAACAGTGAAGTTTGCCACATCAATAGATGCTTCTTTTTTACTAAAGATTTCTCTGTAGCGTGTGATGCTGTTGGATAGCATTTTACCCACAGTGGGACTTCTTTCAAAATTGGAGTTAATCCACTTAAAACCTGCTGCTGTTTTATCAACTAAGTTTATGTGATATTCTAAAGCCTTTGCTGTCATTTCAACAATATTCACTGCATCTCCACCAGGAGTAGATTCCATCTCAAGAAACCATTTCTTTGCTCATCCATGCTCATCCGTAAGAAGCAACTCTTCATTTATTTAAGTTTTATTATATGATTGCAGCAATTCAGTTACATCTCAGACTCCACATCTAACTCTGGTTCTCTTGCTATTTCTATAGCATCTTCAGTGACTTCTTCCACTGAAGTCTTGAACCTCTCAAAGTTATCCCATAGGACTGGAATTGCCTTCTTCTAAACTCCTGTTAGTGTTTCAATTTTGACTTCCTCTTATGAATCACAATTGTTCTTAATGGCATCTTGAATGATGAATCTTTTCCAGAAGATTTTTCAGTTGACTTTGCCCAGATTCATCAGAGTAATCACTATATGGCAGCTATAGCCTTACAAAATATATTTCCTAAATAAGATTTGAAAGTTAAAATGACCCATTGATCCATGGGCTGCAGAATGGAGTATTAGCAGCCATGAAAACAACATTATTCTCATTGTACATCTCCACCAGAGCTCTTGAGCAAACAAAGAGTATCATCAATGAACAGTAATATTTTGAAAGAAATCTTCTTTTTTTTTTTTTGACAGTAGGTCTTAACAGGGAGTTTAAAGCATGCTGTGAACAGATATGCATCCAGGCTTTGTTTTGTTTTTAGAGCACAGGCAGAGTAGATTTAGCATAATTCTCAGGGGCCCTAGGCTTTTTTGGAATAATAAATGAGCATTGGCTTTAACGTAAACTCACCAGCTGCATTAGTTCCTACCAAGAGAGTCAGCCTGTCATTTGAAGCTTTGAAGACAAGCACCGAAATCTCTCTAGTTACGAAAACCCTAGATAGCCTCTTCTTCCAATATAAGGCTATTTTGTCTACATTGAAAATATTGTTTGGTATGACCACCCTCATCAATGCTTGTAGCTAAATTTGTATCTAACTTACTTCAGCTTTTACATTAGATTTGCTGCTTCAGAACTTTGAACTTTTATGTTATATAGATGACTTCATTACTAAAACTTCATGAACCAGTCTTTTCTAGCTTCCAATTTTTCTTCTGCAGACTCTTCACCTCTCTTGGCCATCACTGAATTGAAGAGTTAGGGCCTTACTCTGTATTAGGCTTTGATTCACAGGAATGCTTTGGCTGGTTTGATCTTCTATCTAGACTATTCAAACTTTTTTCATGTCAGCAATAAGGCTATTTTTCTTTCTTATCATTTTGTTGATGGGAGCAACATTTTCAATTTCCTTCAAGAACTTTTCCTTTGCATTTACAACTTGACTAACTGTTTCGTGCAAGAGGTGTGGCTTTTGGCTTGTCTTGGCTTTCAACATGCCTTCCTCAGTAAGCTTAATCATTTTAGCTTTTGAATTAAAGTAAGAGACATGCTACTCTTCATTTGCATGCTTAGAGGCTACTATAGAGTTATTAATTGGCCTAATTCTAATATTGTTGTGTCTCAGAGAATACAGAGGCCCAAGGAACAAGAGAGAGATGGGAGAATGTTTGGTTGGTAGAGCAGTCAGAACACACATAACATTTATCAATTGAGTTTACCATCTTATATGGGTGCAGTTCATGATGCCACAAAACATCAAAGTTTTGGTAGCATCAAAGATTCATGATCACAGATCACCATAACAGATATAATAATAAAATACTATGAATGAATACAATGTAACTAAAAAGTTTGAAATATTGTGGGAATTACCATAATGTGATACAGACACAATGTGAGCATATGCTGTTGGAAAAATGGTGTGGACAGACTTTGTCGACACAGGGTTGCTGCAAACCTTTGACAAAGAGTTGCTGCAAACCTTCAATTTGTGAAAATCATAGTACCTGTGAAGTGCAATAAAGTGAAATGCAATAAAACGAGGTATGCCTGTATTACTTCTGTATATATCATAACATAGTTGATATATTTCTTTTACTCTCTATGATTCATATTAAGAATTCTGATAAACTGACACATGGTTTACTTTTAAGTAAAACTCACAACCTAAATAAGTTCTCCTCTGTTATACTCCAGGCTATGAAGTAGAGATACTGAAATATATCTCTGTTCCTATTAAGAGACAAGATAAGCCGTGCTCGGTGGCTCAGCCTGTAATCCCGTGCCTTTGGGAGGCTGAGGTGAGTGGATTGCCTGAGCCCGCGGGTTCGAGACCCGCCTGGGCAGTGAGACCTCATCTCTCTTCAATAAATCAAAAAAATCAGCCGGGCGTGGTAGCGCATGCCTGTAATTCCGGCTACTCGGAAGGCTGAGACAGAAGGATCGCCAGAACACAGCAGGCGAGACTGCGGTGGCCAGGAGCGGCCACTGCACTCCAGTCTGGGTGACTGAGTGAGACTCCAACTCAAAAAAAAAAAAAAAGAGAGAGATGAAATAATAGGAATATAGGGTAGTATTTAAAGAATTATTTTATAAAGTAGTATGAGTCCTTTTAAGTGGGAATTTTTCATTGAAGTGATTTCATATTTTCTATTTCATTTGTCTTATTACTGAGGATTGAACATTTAGGCTAATCAATGAACATATTTTAACTGTACTGAAAAATTATTTTTCAGTCTTTTGAATAGTAATAAGAGTCAACGTGCATGACACAGACCCTAGATATTTAAAAAATTAGGTTATTTAATATACATTCCTGTGAATTATGCTATATTGAATAAAACAAATATAATAATGTTATACAAACATATACAATTTATAAAAGGAGGAAAACATAGTTTTAGAAAATGTAATGGCTATTGATAAATGCAAAATGATTTTTATGACCCATGAAGAAGAGTTGAACCCCTTGACAAAAGAATATATGAGAGTGTATGTATATGTTTATATACATACATGTGCAGTTACATGCAGTTTATATACAGTCATGCACTGTGTAATAATGTTTTGTCACTGATGGACTACATATATGACTTTGGTTCCATAAGATTATACCTCCATATTTTACTGTACTTTTTCTATATTTAAATGGGTTTAGATGCACAAGTATCATTATGTTCTAATTGCCTACAGTATTCAGTACAGTGGCATGCTATACAGACTTGTAGCCTAGGAGCAATAAGCTGTAACATAGAACCTAGGTGTGTAGTAGGTTATACCATTTAGGTTTCTGTAAATACACTCTATGACATTTGCACAATGAGGCAGTCATCTGAGAATCCACGTCTCAGAATATATCCCACTCATAAAATGACACTAGACTCTCTCTATATACATGCATACATACATTCAAAAGCAAAAGGATGCCATTTTAGGATTAAAAACTTGGGGAAAGGGCATATTAGACACAATCAGATGATAACTCACTAAAAGATGCTGATCAGACACTTGAAGAGATTAATTCTAATAACACTTTTCAGTGGAGGAAGACCAGGTAAATGAGATCTCTAGACATTAACTCTGAGTTCACTTTATACAAACCTATTCAAAAATTTAAACTGATTAAACCAATCCCATTCAATAACATCAACAGTACAAAGAGACTCATCAAAGCAACTATTTTGTAGATGATGGGGCAGTGGGCACTAAACATAGCAACTTTTAAAATTAATTTTAAAGATACTGGTGATAGTCTCAAGATTTATTCAGAGACCCTACAGCTAGGCTTGCAACTGAACAGATATTTGAAATCAGATCTTTTCAAGAAAATTAAGAATCTGTGACCGCTCGAGTTTTGGTTTGTGATCTATGTACCCACTCCTCTCTTTCCCATCATCGCACACTGAGACCTGAGCACAGATACGTAGCATTATGTGGCTGTCGCCAAATCCGTCATCTATTTGAGCCTCATTTTCTCATCCTGAAATAAAAACATCAAAATAGATCATTTTAAAGTCCAGAATGTATTTAATGTATACTATAGAGTAAATCAGGGCAAACAAAGAAGGACCGTAAAAACGAGACAAGTTTTTTGATGAATATACCAAAACCCATGAATATGAATGAGTGCTATTTTTAAGGTAATACTAATAAAGTGGTCAGACTTAAGTCATGCTAACCATATATTATTCTAAGGTTTATACATATATATATCGATCTTATGAGATTATTTTTAAAAATCGGTATTTTTTTAAATGGGACACAAAGATGTTAAGTCACTTGTAGAGAGTCATATATGTTGTAAGTGGCAGAGTCAAGACTCAGACCAGGGCAGTCAGACTCCAGAGTAAATGCATTAACCCAGGGTTCTTCTGTCACTCTCAGTAGTTATCCCCAGCCTTTCCATATCTGTTCCAACCTTTGTCCTCCTAAGATGAATCAAACCATATTTCTACTGTACGCACTTCCCTACTTTGTTTTCGTTAGGCATGTCAGAATCCCCTTTCCCCAACTCAGTTTGCCTAGATTCTAATTACCCTCTAGGATTGTATTCTAGTTCAACTCCTCCATCAAACTCTTCTCAGTGTAGCCACAGACGTAGTGATTAAGTTCTGATGCTCTTTCTGGAGTCAGACATACTTGGTTTTCTCTCATATCGACATTTTTAAAATGAGAAGAATAATAGCAATTACTATCATGTTTGGTGTTCAGATTTTATGACATAAGCCTTAGTACAGTGCCCAGTGTGGAAATAATACTCAAAGCACTTTGGCTACCTTGTCCATTCTGCCCGTTCAGAATAAACTGTTCCACTTTTGTATGTGGATTTATCAGTATGTAAAGGCATGTTCTGTGGGGTTATAATATAGTCATTAAAAAATTCAAACTTTCTTGAGGATCTGGATCCCAGGTGTATGCTCTTGTTCTGATTGCAGAGACAAACATCAAAATTGATCATAGGATAATGTTTTTAATGCTATGAAAGATGTAAGAACAAAAGTCTAAGAAGTGAGGGAAGTCATTTTTTGAAGTAGAAGAAACAGCGTGTCTTGTTAGTCATACCTGAATCACGTTCTGTGCCTGTGGATTTCTAACCGACTTTGAGAAATTTAATCTCACCGAGGACTCAGCTTGTTTATCAATACAAGTGTATTACATTTAACATAAGGAGTGTTATTTGGAATAGGATAGGTAAGAATTAGTGATAACTAAGATGATTGACAACCTGAAGTGAGGATTGACATCTGATTGATCTTTTTGTTCCCCCATGAGATCTTTCACAATATCCAGCACATGTTAGACCCTCAATACATATGAGTGGACACATGCATTTTTGTGTCAATTTACCCAGCCAATGTCAGTTTCCCTTTTTATCTATGTTTGCAGTCTTCTCTGACAAAGAGGAATTGTTTTCTTCTAAATCTAGTGTCACAGATGGAATTTCTTCTTGTTGGAAACCATGGCTTCTGTTGCATTATATCTTGATAAGTCATACCATGTATGATATGTGGGAAAGTAGGAATAGTAAAGGAGTTTAAAAGTTTGGTCATGAATCTCTCCCATCGTAAAATACCTTTGCTAGGTGTCCTAGAAAATCTGTGAATGACTTATAACAAAGATGGAAACTCAAGTAAGGGACATGAGAAAGAACTTAATAAACAGCTATGTTTTTTACATGTGGCTAATTTTTCTACTGGATACTTGGTAGAAGCTATTTTTACCTATCCCAAAAGATACTGCTCAGTCAAATCGGAACACTGGGACTTGAAATTCAGGGAAAATTTAAGAGATGTGTTAGTCCAGGACAGAGTCAGTTGGTTGATGATGTGAACTAGTGTAACCAATGGGATAAATGAACTAAAAACAAGTGATCAGAAGTAAAATCACTGACGACAGTTGGGAATCCCAAAAAAGAACAATTAACTGTGGGATTTAGTGAGGAGATTACTAGACCTGGGATCTGAAGTGTCATATCAGAGTCCACTGGAAAGCTAGAAACTTTTTTGCTCAGCAAGTGGCCACAAAGGTCACATGGCCCAGAGAACAGTGGCAGATCACATAGCAGGGAAGAGTAAAGAAGAACATGGACCATGGAAGAAAACAACATCAACAATAGCAACAACAGCAAAACAGTAGCAGATAGAGCAGGACAATATCAAGTTCCAGCTTTATAAATGTTGAATATTGAACTTATATAAATAATTAGGAAAGAGACAGAAAACCCAATGGAAAAATGGGCACTTCACAGAAGAAGACATTCAAATGGCCAAAAAGCATATGGATCAGTTCTTGACATCATTAGTCAGTAGAAAAATAAAAATTCAAATCAAAATAAGAAACTACTTTATACCTAAAAGAATGAGGAAAATGAAAACAAAAGAAAATATAATAATATAAAGTCTTGGTGAGCATGAAGAAAAATCATATTAAAAACTTTTAATATATCTATATATATATATTTATTTAGTTTTAGAGACAGTGTCTCGCTCTGTCACCCAGGCTGGAGTGGAGTGGAGTGCAGTGGTTGGAGTGCAGCAATCATAGCTCACTGCAGGTTCGAACTCCTGGGCTCCAGTGATCTTTCCACATCCATCTCCTGAGTAGTTTAGACTACAGGCACGTGCCACCACACCCAGCTAATTTATTTTTATTTTTATTTTTTGTAGAGACAGGATCCTGCTACATCGTCCAAGCAGGTCTTGAATTCCTGGACCCAAGCCATCCTTCTGCCCCAGTCTCTCAAAATACTGGGATTTTAGATGTGAGCCACCTTGCCTAACCATTAAAAACATTTTTAGCAGCATGTTTTAAAGCTAAATTTATGCCCACACTGTGGCCCAACAGTTCCACTTCTAGGCAAATACCTGCTCTCTTAAAATGAATGCATATGACTATCCACAGAGAAATTGAAGAATCTTTATGGCAACTTTATTCTAAATAGCTTAAAATTTAAGATAACCAAAATGGCTATCAATAACACAATGGGTGAAAAACTTGCAATATATTCGTATATAGATTACTGCACAGAAGTGGGGGAAAATGAACAATAGGTGCACACAACATAGATGGATGAACAGATAAAAAGTTCCTATTATATGATTCCACTGGCATGAATTTTAACAGCATTGGTGGAAAAGAACACAAAGGCAGTTGCCTGGCATCTTGGCGATATTTTATATATTGATCTGGCTGATGATTACAAGGGTATATGCAGGTGTTATGCAGGAGTATAAATGTATTTAGATGAAATGTATTTAGATGTAGACTTAAAATTTGTGTTCTTCATCTTATATATATCTTAAAGAATTTTTAGAAAACCAAATTTAGCCAAAAAGAAAACAGTTTTAATCAAGAATTCACTACTGCCCAACCAGCAGAGTAAATCCTAAATCTCAAGGAAACAACACCTCAAAAGAGGATTGAGCTGTGTTGAAATTTACCTCTAGGTACACACAGTTGGGGAGAATGTTTCCATTGCCTAGTGAGAAGATATTGAACAAAAGTACATTTGTCTCATACAGGTAATAATTACAACGGTATCAAAAATAGTTTCACCTATAAGAGTTCTGATTTGTCTCAACTAATTAATTTTCTTTCTTTTTAAAATCGTAAGTTTTTAAAAAATCCTTACCTAGGTAATTTCAATCTGTCATCAAGCACTGATGATTCTTTAAATAGGAATGCTGCATTTTTACATGCACGTATTTCCAACTTTTGCAATTCTCTCCATTAAAAATATATACACTTGGTCAAAATGATCTAAGTAAATAACTGAACAGGTTAAGCTCCTTCCAGAAATTAAAAACAAATGACCAAATCAACTCATGTATTATGCCCTTAAAATAGCTCATTAGTAATTATTACCATTAGGTATTTAGGGGCAACCTGGGCAGGTTAGATACACAGGGAGCATTGTGAGACCATGATTCAATTATTATACCTTACCTCCTCTCATGTAGTAGTTAAGAGAGGTTCTCTCCCATGAGAGACTTTAATTCCTTTAAGAATGAAAACCATCCCTTATTCAAGACCCTACTCCCCTCCATTTATAGCTCAGCTAGTATATCTTGTGTTTCCACTTAGCCTCATTCCAGGCATGATTTAAAATAGTGTACAATGATATACCTGTAAATATAGATAAAAGACATTGTTGATTACTTAAAGAAAACAAAGAAGAAAATACAAGGAAGACTACATAAAATGGAATCAACATGAGATTTCAAAGGCAAATGCTAGATGCTATGTATTTTCTATGGGCTGCTCAGAAATTTGGCTCTGAGTTTTCCAGCAGCCAACTCTGATGCTGAGCATAGTGTTAGTGTTCAAGACATGTTGTGTTGTTGAATGAAAATCAGGGTGGAGACACCATCAGGTATAACTGGAAATCTACACCTAGACTCTTCCCTTTCTGAAGGCCTTTTGATTTTTCTGTTTATAGCCTCTTTTGATCTGTGAACTTAAACTGTTCTGCGTCCATAAACCCTTTGCTTCTGATCTCCTGGCTGCCTGCTTCGAGTTTATCCAGAGCTCACACACTTCCATTTCTGGTTCATTTTTATTATTTATATTTAATAATTTGGCTTTGAAATTCTTGACTCTCATGAATAAATATTTACAATCTTTTGTCCCTTAGCAAATAAACTATAATTTACAGTTGATAACAAATATGCAATTTAATATTAGTGTTACATGCCATGCCAAAGTGGTTTTTTAAATAACAGTAACAAAAATGAAACTACCAAAATTATTTATGATCTGACCTCTGTTACTCTGTGTAAAATTATGTAGGGATTGGACGTGATATTTTGTATAATTTTTACTTCAAGTAATGTGAGTTAATTATATATGGGGAAAATAAAAAATTGAGAATGAATTTCAGGCTGTGCATATCAAAATTTTAACAATGTAACAGTTGTTATCTGACAAGTACGAGTAGGGGCAATTAATATTTTCTTTCCAAATGCATACATTTTATACATTTTTTGCAAATAATTTATATTTTTTTCTAAACCAAAAAAACACATACTAAACACCAAAAACCTATTGGTGAGTATAACTTAACTTTGACACTTAAATCTTCAACTTTTATGAATTATCTAGAAACTCTGCTTTATTGTATTGTTATTTCCTTCTCATAGCCAAAAAGTGATAACTAAAAATACTGTAGCAACTGAATGGAACAGTCAGGATATTTCTGTTTATTTTCAGCCCAATTCACATAAGTGCACATATCTACATGCTCCTGGATTTATAACCACAACTGACTCCCTCATCCACACTGTTTGTATATATGATACAATGTTATTGTATATTTGGCAGGTTAGGAGTTAGCACTCAAGTGCAGCAGTGCCTTATGTAGCTGCCATGAATGTTTTATTCTAGACAATTCAGCTAAGATTTAAAAAGAAAAAAGGAAAGACGAAAGAGACAAACTAAGAACTCCATTCATCCATTGATAAGGCAGGATTTAGAGGACAAATCCCTATTAATGTTAATGGTAGTTATATGCCTGAATTTCCTCCCTTGTTCACCAAAGCTAAATGGGAAAACCTGACAGCCTACTCCCTAAAACATATACAGCACCAATAATCTTGTCTTTTCAGATTTTTCTACATGTAAGCACCCCCAAATCCTGTATTTAATGTATTTCACTCATTAAATTTGATTAGAGCAGAGTCGAATGATTTTTTTAAAAAACTCTCACTAATTGTTTCTTAATTAAGTTGGGTAATTTGTGATTCAAAAAGGATGTTAGATTTCTAGTCAGGTAGGGCTCAGCTCACAGTTTCTGATGGAAGAAAAGTAAGATAGAGAATTGAGTTTTAGAAATCAATGCAAAATAATAAAAAATTAAAAGGGAGAAGCAGTCTATCAATAGTACTGCTGTAACAAAGGGAAGACTTGTTTTATATTGATTAGCTGCTGTTAAATAATGCATCACTGCTTCCCAACAGTGCAGGATCTTGCAGGGTTGTTTATTGCAAGAGGTGGTTGGACAGAACCTTTTAATCAATACTAGAGCTGTAAACACGCTTGCAAATGCAGTTCCATAGCTCACCATCAGAGTGGTTCTCAAGCCATGAAGCCTAAGTAGCCTGGAAGAAATTAAGTCGACCACTTCTGCAAAAAATTCCTCACAGGTCCTTCTAGAGAGCATCAAAGTCTATTTCCTATTAAGATGGAAGTAACTTGATGTTACTTCTGAATGCTTTTCTACCCTTCATTTACTATTTGCATCTACAGATTTCACAGCGTAAATTATATAGAATTTACCAGTCCCTCAAATTTATCAGATGAGCTTTTCCACTATTCCATGACCAGTGATGTTGGAGGTTATTTGCTATTAAACATCATGCTACAGTAGGACCTCAGCTCTATGATTCTCCTGAGTGAAGAACTGTAGGTATCATAATTTGTTTTTAGGAGACTTGATGGCATGCAAGCAGGGCCAGAGCATCTGCCTTTTACAAGTTCTATGATTTTAGGTAAAGTCTTTAGTCTTTTGAAGCATCCTCATCCATAAAATTAGGACGGTAGTATCTTTCTTTTCTAACTCATGGGGTTTTAGGGAGATAAGTTAGTTAGTGTACGTTGTGGGCTTGTAAAATGTAAAGTGATCTATTTACTTAATATCGCATTACTCCTTTTTGAAGAAAGAGCTGAATAAAAGGACTAGAGAATTCTTCATGGGAACTAATATGCCTTAATGGTTATTACTTATGAAACCAATGATAAAAGTTATATTTAGGACAGTTATCACAAAAATCATATAGTAAGTGATCCCCCTACTAATTAGTGAATGTCCTTTGGTGTTTTTTATTTCATTTTATTTTAAAAAGAATTTCAACTGATTTAAGCATATATAAACCATACAGGATAACATGTGCTAAAAATGCGTTGAACAAAAATAACAACCAAAAGATAGAAATAAGTGTGGGATCAGGAAAAGGCATAAAGGGCATATGAATAAGACATGAAATAAGGCAACGGATGGAAGTAGTGGTTTCACAGCAGCTCACAAGAGCTGACTGCACATCTCTTCCCAACTTCACATTTGGTAACATTATGTTGGTAGTGTGAAATCAGCAATAGTAGAACAAGATATTGGCAAATGCTACAAATCAGAACTTTGCATTTGCCCCAGAGAGCCAATTATGAAACATTTATCAGTATCATGATGGACCAAATGCTTGACTCTAAGCTTCAAAGAACCCAAAGAAAAATAAAAATCTCTCTTACACAGTTCAATGTCCATAGGATAATTTTAATATAATTTATATGGAAATTTTATAATTATTCTTCTTATGAAATATAGACATTTCTTAATTCAGGTTCTCCTAAAGAAAATATTGCATGAAGTAGTAAAAAACCCTCTCCAATTTCCTGGTTTCCATCAAATTTAGCAAAAACAATTGTGTTAAGATAGGAGCTTTTTTAACATCACACATTTAACTTGCTATTGAACCACAAGTCAAGAGAAGCTAGGTAAGATTTTGTGTGTGTGTGAAAGAGCATAAGTTATTATATTTTTAAAAATCATACTATTATTCAAAACAATCCCAAAAGAAGCCTAATAACTGTAGGAAATTAAGCAATCTTCTTGTAGAAAGGAATTACCAGGGAAGAGGGGAAAATAAAAGGCATTACTTCTATGAATACCACCATCTCATCAACCTGGGTACATTTCCTAAGTGAATAGCTATTCTGGGTTATTAATTTGATGTGTATTATTTCTGGTAAGCCTCTCTTTTCTATCTTCTATTATTGTAAGAAAATGTCAAAGTACTTTACACTCGCTCTGTATATATTGGCTTTAACATAATGGATCTAATTTTTTTAAAAAAACAGTTTTACTAGATATTGGAGCCTGGGTTCACAAACTCCATTTTATGTGTGTGTGTGTGTGTGTGTGTGTGTGTGTGTGTGTGTGTGTGTTTGGATTCATTTGTCCCTATAGCACAATATTTTGTGCCCTTTTATTGAATAAACTTTTTACAAACGTATAAAGAAGGAAGAAAAATAAATTCCATGATATTGGTAGATCACTACCCTATGGTATTAAACTGATTTTTTTTTTAAGCAAAACAAAACTGATCTGTGCTTCTTTTTTTTTCTTCTGTCTTTATTATAAGTGCTACTTGCTTAGACAAGGGTGTCAGCATCATTGGAATTTCAGAAAAAGAAAAGCACTTGTCAACACTTTAACTTTCCCTCATTCTCACTCTTTTTATACATTACAAATTTATCCATCGTAACACAAACACAGACACACCTATCTTCCCTGCCACTCACATGTAACACTCAATTTCCAACTTCATCTTTCACTCTGCTAACTGTTAAACTACAATTCATTCACACTCCTGATGAAAGAGCACTGCTTAAAATATTGGACAATCATCAACTAGACCTCTTTTACATTACAAAGAATAATAGGCAAGGGAAGAGATTATCTTTCAGGAATTTGGCAAGTACATTACTAATTAAAGGGATACAATATATTTTTTAATAGCATCATTGTCTCTAGAAAAACAATATATACTCATTATAAGACATTTTTAAAAAGAAAAGTGTACAAAAATAGCTATAAACTAAAATTATACCCAAAAAAACCTGCTAATGCTTCAAGACCAATCATACAAATGACTCTAGACATGCACATAAAATATAACTTCAATTTAGCAAAATATAGTTCTTTGAAAATGCCATTTTGTAAATGTTTTTTAGTCAACAATATTTTGTAAGCATTTCTTCATAGTATTGGTATTAGATTTTAATTTTTGGCTTCTATTGATAATGTAATCTCAGTGCTTACTACAACACAAATAAGAATCAAATTTTTATGTGTTTTAGTAAAGGATAAACTTAATAATTCATGATTAGGAGATGTTAAATTTCTTTATCATTTAAAACATTGCTGGACTGACTACTTTTTCTGGAAGGAACAAACTTGGGTCTGTGGACAGCAGGCTTTGTATGGTTCAGATCCCATAAAAGAGATAAACTTGTAAATGATGAATCACTATACAGGAGAGTAAGTGACACGAAGTCCCCATCTTTATATGTATGAGAGGATTTAACAAATGACTGATGGAATTTACATTAATACAAGGGATATCTCTTAAGTGCTAAAGAATGAAAAATAAATAAAGTTCCTGCCTTCAAAGAGCTCACAGATAAATAGGAGGATAAAAGCAAAAACATAAAATTTAAAATAATGAAAGAAAAAATAATTCAGACCCTGTGAGTAGAAGTGAGAAAATGTGATGGTTGATTGGGTGAAGAAGTTTTCCAAAAATAAATTTGAGACTTAAAGTTTAAGATGCTTATGAGAGTTCCAGGAGGAAATATGAAGTGGGTATTTAGAAATATAGTTCTAGATGTCAGGAAAGAGTTCAGACAAGAAGTTATAAATTTAGGAATCACATATATATCATATTTGAAGTCATAGTAGTAAATAAGATGATACATATAATATATATGGGTATGTGGGGGGTATATATGTGTATATGCTACAGTCTGAATGTCCCCCCAAATTCATATGTTGAAACATCATTGCTAATATGACAGGATTAAGAGGTGGGACTTTTAAGGAGGTGATTAAGTCATAAAGATGGAGCCCTCATGAATGGACTGGCATCTTGATCACAGACTTCCCAGCTGCCAGAACTGTGGGAAATAAACTTCTATTATTCATAAATTACCAAGCCTCAGGTATTGTGATGTAGTATCACAAATGGCCTATGATCATACACTTATGAACTTTTAATCAAATATTTTAAATCTCTTTTTCTGGAAGAGAAAATTTCATTTTTAGACTTTCTGCATGCATAACTCCTTCTTAGGTAAAAATCAGAAGATAAAATTTTTTTAAAATATCAAAGTTTTTCAATTATGAAATAGATTACTATAAAAGAAAGTGAAGTCCTTGTCAATAAAAGTGCCCTGCTAGTCTTTTATGACATCTCCACCATGGAGTTATGGGAAACAGACCAGATATTCTCTCTAATCAACCATAGGAACTCAGAGTCTAATATTTTCCCCAAAATTCTAAACAATCCATCTGTTCTCCTTACTGTGGAATTGTTCTTTGTGGCTCACTTCATGAATGAGGGTGTGTTATGACAAAATACCAAAAGGGAATATATGTAAGGTTTTATTTCCCATAATGAATAGGTTTCCAGATTTTAAATGTCACAGCAATGGCAATGAACAAAGTCTCTGTCTGCCTTGCTGTGCTACCTACTCAGATTTATGATCTGTGCATAAAGGTACCTTCATGAAAGTTACAATCTAGTGTGGGATACAGAGAGGCAAATGGTAGTTGAAAGACAGAAGAAGAAGTGAGGGAACCGGCATGCTATGTAAATAGTCATCCAACTCAGGTGCAACTGGCGTTTGGGAGGTCAGAGCAGTACCCCAATATGATGCTTAGACTAGCATGTAAATGGTCGGTAGAACTAGATCAATGATGATGGAAGGAGGGAAAAACATCCATCCTGAGGCACCATGTACAAAGGCTGGGCAGCTAGAACTAAAAGATCAGTTTCACTAGAGAACATCTATGAGGAAGAAGTGGCTAGAGAGGAGGCAGAAGACGTATTCAAGAGTGAGATCATAACTGGGTTGGCCTTTATCGAAGGGAAAAAGACTGAAATCTATAATCTGGCAACAATATAAACAGCTGTTAGAGAAATCATTTCACTTCTGCCTGGAAAATCGATGAAACTGATGACAGACAGTGGAAAATCAATTTAGAAGTCATCATGCTAATCTGGGAGAAAGATTGTAACAGCTACTGAAGTAGTAATGTGAGAATGAAACAAGTTTGAATGGTAGTTAACAGTTTACCAGTGATAGCCATGGACGCCCCTAAGTTCATACCTTTAATCAGCTGCAAGATTGGGCCCAAGTACAAGTTTTCTAAATAAACAGCTGATATTGTTTTCAATATATTGAGGATGTCTCTATGCCAGCCCAGTAATGCTTATCAAACAAGTCTGCAACCTCTAGCAGCAGTTACTGCTGCCACCAATTATAAAACTCTCAGAGCATGAGAAAAGCATGAAAATAAATGAGCAATGGCCTGATTCCAGGACACACCCACAACAGGGATCTGAGACGCTCATTTAGGATGTTTAAATTCAGAGTATTCAACAAAATGCCACAGAATCATTGTCGTGTCTTCTGTGCTCATGTGCAGAAAGGAAGCTGTATAGAGTACTCTTGCTTCTTTCTGCAGGGTACGTCCAGACTACTGGGGAGACTAGACATGGCCAAAAGGGTCACATAATCTTTGCATACTTTTAATGAAAGATAGAGAAGCCACAGGGTATGAGGTCAACAACAAAATATTAAGCAAGTTTCCAACGACAGATTTCAGGGAGCTCTGGAAACTATTAGATTAGAAACATAAGATTATGGAATTAATTTTCATTGTCAAATTATGAGGAGTCAAAAATTAGGAACTGTAAGTATATTTAGACAATCGTAACTTGGCCAGGCTATAGCAAAAATGTAAGAATGGCCTTTTTAAATGCCAGTCAAAACTGTTATTTCACCTCAGACTCCACTTGTGCCCTGTATTCACTACCTTTATGAATCCTTAGTCTTCTGGAACGCCTCACAGCACCTTCTTTTACACATAGCAGTCCTCTCTTGCTGTCTACCTTTACTTTCAAATTTCAGTTACTACTGTTCATCAGACAGCAGTTCAGACTTAGAGGAGAAATGACTTGTCTGTCTTCAGGATCTCTGCATGGGCACAGAGCAGCTTTATTTTCTGAAACAAATACTGGAGCAAGTCATTTAGTGGAGAATTTACAAAAGACATGAACTATTTGAACACAGAGCTCTCCTTGAACATCAGAGAATGTGATGACCACAATACTGTCTGTGGCATACTGCTAAATTACAAAGTATGGACACAATAATAAAGTTATTTGGTATTCAAAAACAACAGATTAGCCAGGCTCGCTGGCTCAGCCTGTAATCCCACACCTTTGGGAGGCTGAGGTGAGTGGATTGCCTGAACCTGCGGGTTCAAGACCTGCCTGGGCAGCGAGACCTCATCTCTACAATAAATCAAAAAATCAGTCGGGCGTGGTAGCGCATGCCTGTAATTCCGGCTCAGGTCGAGGCTGCGGTGGCTGGGAGTGGCCACTGCACTCCAGTCTGGGCGACAGAGTGAGACTCCAACTCAAAAAAACCCAAACAAACAAACAAACAGATTTACTGATTCAGATGAAATATTTAATCCTAGGGTTTCTTGCTGTATGGGAAGGGGATCTTCTGAAGTCCCACAAAATAGTTGTTTTGTACTGGTATTCTATACACACATCAGGTCATCTCATTTTTAAACACACACACACACACACACACACACACACCCCAATCTCATAGGCCTTTTAGGAATGTAGCACAGTATATGCATGTGTGAGTAAGTTGTGGGTATACAGACACTACCCATTAGAAGAGTAGCTCCCTTCTAGATGTTAGGGGAATGCCAATGTTTAGTAATGACAGGACCCAGTTCTCAAGAAGACAAGCTAGATAAACATCTAGTTACATATACAGACACACTGAAATATAGGCAATCATTAACATAGGGGTGTCTGGAGATTGTGAACATGTTATTGAGTTTGATGAAAGATATGGGAGGTGTCCAGTTTAGGGCCCGATTCCTGATGTGTGAAGAAATTTGAAATATAACAGCATGTCTAGTCCACGTTTGGAAATAAGAAACAGGAAGTGCATATGTTAAACAGGTTACTTAGTGTTAAACAAAGTGGATTTTGTTTTTCTTAAGGGAAGGAGAAATCTGACAGGGAATTTTAAATGCACATTTGTGTTTTAGAAATAGACTTTTGTAATGTATGCATGTTTATGTTTAGGCCACTGATAAAGCTTTGCATTCTATAATGAAAAAGGAAACAAACCAGAGGCTCTGATGACAACATTTTCATTGACTGATCAATATGGAGTCTTGTGTTTTATGTTTCTGTTTAAGACATCTTATTCCATATATATGGTTGATTCATTAACATTGAAGTCATGGCCAACAGCAGTGCAACTCATGCCTGAATGAAGTTTATCTAAGTCACATATTTTCACCTTAAGACACATTACAGTCTTTCTGAGCTTTGGAACATGAGACAGCATTTCAGTTCAGAAAGCTGTTTTAAACAGTGAAATCACCACACACAAAATCCACAAAAATGCAAAAAAAAAAAAAAAGTGACACTCAGTAAACCACAAAAGTAACATTTGTTTATGGTGTGAGAGTGAAACAAGAAGACAGAGTGTTGCCTTATTTGACCTCAGCTGGAAGAGAGCATGTTAGGCAATTTAAATATTTCTCATTCTGAACGTGGCTTCAGAGGATGCAGATTCTCCATGAGTATTGACTTTGAGGCTACAAATATATTTTAGCAAGTAGCAAAATGGAATTCCCAAATAATGAGGGCCAACTGTATGTGAAAAATCTCTGGTCAGACATTGAACATTGTGCAACAAAAGAAAAAGGGAACAAAGGTACAAGCTTACTTCCTGGAGGCAGATTGCAGGTTGCGAGGCAGAGAGATAACCCAAAAAGAGCTGGTCTTGCTGAGTTGAGGAGACAGAGTTCAGTTCAGTGAAGATGGTGCAACCAGAAATTATAAAACAGAAATCCAGAGACTAGGAAGAGAGGGGGAGCGGGTGGGGGAGAATGCATTCCAGAATCTGCTGAGGAATTCCCTGAGTTTTTGGCTGAGTAGTGGTCTAAGCAGGTGTGGCGACAATCATCATAAAGTCAGAAAGAACATCCAGAAAGTAGTTGACCAAACACAATTCCTAAACCTAACTCTGGGATGGGAATAATCTGCTTTCCTCCACCAAAGTAAAGAGACATTGTAAAACTTGGGGCATTAGGCAGAGTCTTCAAAAGGGTGGTAGCCACCATAATGGGCAGAGCTAGCACAGGAGTAGAGACTTGCCATTCCCGAGATGCTCACTTAGGACTTTTAAATGGAGTATTTGACAAAATGCCACAGACAGGATAAAACCGATCTGCAAATAACCACACACCAGTACAAAATTCAATACTTTGTAATAAAATCAAACAAAACCCTGCACTTGACACATAAAATTTACAAAGCATATTTTTTAAAAATAGGACTCATAACAGGAGAAAAATCAATCAGTAGAAACAGACTCAAAAGGTAAGAGACAATGAAAGTACAAGACAAAGATCTAAAATAGCTACTAAAAATATTATAAATATGCTCAAGAATGTAAAAGAAGATATGAACATAATGGGGAAAGAAATGGAAAATGTAAAATAATTCAAATAAAACTTTCAAAGATGAAAATTCAAAATTAAATTTAATTATAGGAGAAATAGGCAAATAATAAAGATTTTAATACTCTTTACTCTGTAACTGACAGAACAAATAGACAAGTAGGCAAAAAAAAAAAAAAAAATCTGTCTGGATATAGCCCTGCAATGATTAAATAAATTGAACTCATGGTTTAAAAAAAGAAAAACTCCACAAAGAAAAGTCCAAGCCCAAGTCGTTTACCTGATAAACTCTATAAAATATTTAAGAAAATATTGGCCAGGTGTGGTGGCTCATGCCTATAATTCCAGCACTTTGGGAGGCCGAGGTGAGAGGATTGCCCGAGCCCGCGGGTTCAAGACCAGCCTGGTAACTTGGTGAGATCTCATCTCTACAATAAACCAAAAAATTAGCCGGGCATGGTGGTGCATGCCTGTAGTTCCAGCTACTAGAAAGACTGAGGCAGAAGGATCGGCTGCCGTATCCTTCTAATAAAATTAGAAAAAAAGATATAAGAAGAAAACTGTAGACAAATTAATTTTAATTTAATATATACAAAAATATGTAACAAAATACTAACAAATCAAATGCAGCAACATATAAAATAAATAATATAGCAGGACCAAGGAAGGAGACTTTATACCAGGAATACAAGACAGTTTATATTATATTAAAATAATATGATTTACTATATTAATAGACTAAGAAGAAATATCATAAGATTATCTCACCAGGTACACAAAATCATTCAAGAAAATTTCATTACCTGTTCATGACAAAAATTATTAGCAAAGTGTGAATAGAAGGAAACTTACTCAAACTGATAAAGAATGAGCATATACAGAGAGTGCCAAAAAATGTACATACGTTTTAAGCAAGGAAAAAACTGTATTAAAATTGTAATAGTCTATTCCAATAGCAAAAGATGAATACAAGTCACATTTGACTTCTGCAATTACAAGAGCTGCTTAAAGTGGTTACCATCAGTGTACAGACACTTCTGATTATGACAAACTACTGCAGGACTTGTTACTGCGCCAGGCCTCATGAATCTTCCCTTGTGCACATCACACAAATCCGTGTGTCTCAAACTTATCACAAGTGCGTGCAATTGTTAGATATGTTGGAGCTTCTGTTGCATACTCATGCCTCCATTGTCATTGTACTTCCATGACTTTCTCAAATTTCAAATACCATTTCAAAATGTTGTTGCACTCCTCAAACAGCAACCATACTTCCGCCATTTTCCTTGACTGTCCTGCTTGTCGCTAGCGTTCATTTGATTAACGTCATCTTTTGAGCGAATAATAGACTACATGTTGCTACCGTAATTCAATTCAACTTTGAAAAGTAATACAGGGATAACAAGTCTTAAAATGTGTATACATTTTTTGGTGGTACCCGTGGTGTATAAGCTTCAGCTAATATAATACTTAGTGAAATACTGAATGCTTATATCTCTGGGACTGAGAAGAAAGTAATGGTATCTACTTCTATCTTCTATGTTTACAGTTATGCTGGAAGGTTTAGGCAGCGCAATAAAGCAATGAAAAGAAACCAAAAACATACAGACATAAAAAAGACAAGAAATTTCTTTATTAGAAAATGTATCTATCTAGACTCATAAGGAATCTGCAAGTCAACTATCAAGACAAATAGTTGAGCTTAGCAAGGTCACCAAATACAAAAATCAATTTATTTCCATATGTTAGGAAAAAAAACTGAAGTTAAGTAGATATATTATTTGCAATATATCAAAAATAAGATTCTTAGATATAAATCTAACAATATTAAAGTAAGACTTGTATACTAAAAACTGCAAAGCATTCCTGAGAGAAATTAAAGAAGACCTAACTAAGTAGAAAAATGTAACATATTAATTAAACTGGGGACTGTAATCCCAGCACTATGGGAGGCTGAGGTGGGAGGATTATTTGAGGTCAGCAGTTCAAGACAAGACTGGGCAACATAGTGAGACCTCGTTTCTACAAAAAATAAAAATAAATAAATAACCGGGGGCTTTTCATTGCTAAGATGCTGATCTCCCTGAAACTGATGGACAGATTCAACACAACCACAATACTTAAACTATTAGGACATATGACAAGCTGATTGTAATTTTTTTGTGAAAATTAATTGAATTGAGAATAGTTGAAAAAAAAGAGCAAGAAAAACTAAGTTGGAAGACTTTCAGTAATCTGGTTTTAAGACTTACTAAAATGCCATAAAATCAGGACAGTGTAGTATGATGCAAGGTTAAACAAATAGACCAATGGAGCAAAGTAGAGTCCAGGAACAGACCCAAACTTATAGTAACTTGGTTTTTAATACAGGATTTAATGCACTTCCAGATGGAAAAACAGTCTTTCAGTAACTAGTACTGGGACAACTAGATATCTGTATCTAAACAAAGAGAAAAGGAAAGAAAGAATCTCAAAGATTATCTTATACCACATAAAGAAATAAAATGATAAATAAATAAGTAATAAATGATATATTAAAAACTGATCAGAAACCTAAATATAAGAGCTAAAGTTATAACATTTCCATAATAAAACAGGAGAAAAATCTTTGGGACCTCAGATTAGAAAAATATTTCTTATAAGACACAAAAAAATTATATTATTTTTAAAAAATCATAAGTTGAACTTTAACAAAATTAAAGCCTTTTACGCTCCAGAAGATAATGCCAAGAAAATGGAAAATGCAAGCTCCAGAGTTGAAGAAAATATTTGCAAAAATATATATCTGATAATGGTCTTTTATCCAGAGTTTGTAAAGAACACTGTTAGAGGAAAAATCATTCTGACACTTGTTGAAACGGGCAGGAAGACTTTATTCAGAACTATTGCAATAGATGTCAGGGCTATCATAACAAGGAGAGAGATCAGGTTCCATTCCAAATACAAACAAGATAGCTAAGGATTATCGCCAGTGAGCAGAGTGAGAGGGTCAGTTGATGGAAAATGATAAAGAGGAGGGTTCTTGCTATGCTGGATTCTTATTGAAGGTAGGTCTTGGGCTTAGACATTAAGGGTCAGGGGTAAGAAATTTGATTAGCTATTGAGGGTGGAAGATTCTCTCTAAGCTGACTTAGCAGTATCTTTGCTACAACTGGACTGTGCAGGCCAATGACACGATCCAAGGACAAGGCCTAGTGGAAAAGAGAGTTTAGAGGAACCAGTCTATAGTTTGGTTGAAGAGAGAGTTTTGTCAACACTTACAATCCAATGTTAAAAAAGACAATTAACCAGATTTTGTTTTAAAAAAGATTTGAACATAACAACCAAAGATATTATAAAATGGTAAATAAGAGCATAAAATAGATTTGAAGCATCATTATTCCCTAAGGAAATGCAAATTAAACCCACAATGAGATAATCACTTCATATGTGCAAGAGTGGCCTTAAGTATCAGAATAGAGGTGGAGTAACAGGAATGCTCATACTTTGCTGTTGAAAGTGCAAAATGGTTAGCCACTTGGCAAAATATTTTGACATTTTTAAAAAAAAATTAAGTGTCTATTCACTATGTAACCCAGCAATGCCACGCCTACACGTTTACCAAGTTAAAGGAAACCTATGTCCACACAAATAATACATATGAATATTTAAATAGGTTTTCTCTGCCAAAACCTGGAAACAACCGAAAAGCTAATCGACTAGTGAATGGATAAATACTTTAGGGTGTAGCCATACAATGGAGTACTATTCAACAATAAATAGGAATACACTTTTTTGATGACAATCTTTCTTGGGATTTCTATACTTGCTGTGACAGCTTTTGTCTCAGACTACTTTTCCTAGGATATATTCATGAAAAACAATTTGAGAGGACAGAGACAGTGACTGTATCATGGCACTCCTTGCTTCCTGACTAGGATAATGAAGATAATGTCTTCCTCCAGCATTAAGCTAGGCAGGTTCACTAGCAACCCCTTGTAAGCCTGATGGAATCATAAGCTAGGGTTCCTCAGTTGTGACATACACCGAGTGTGTATGCCACACACCCCCTGGGCTATCTGGGACTTGGAGGACAAAGAGAACATGATGAAGATTATGCTTCCTACTATGTCAAGAGTAACAAAGTCTCTGATCTCTGACCCAGGGGTTTAGTGTCTTCTGCCAGAGTCTACAAAACAGTGGCAGAATCACTTTTTAGCCTGCAAGCAGGGTAAAATTTCAAACCCTTCACAGTTCTTTACAGAACTAGTGATAAATGCAACAGCATGGATGAATCTCAAAGTATTATGCTAAGTGGCAGAAGCCGCATAAATGACTACAGACTGCTCCCTTTTATATGAAATTCAAGGAAAGGAAAAACTTTAGTGATAGATCAATGATCACCTAGAGCTGGGGTCAAGCAGAGGGACTGGCTATAAAAGGGCATGACAAAATTTTTTTGGGTGATGGAAATGTTATTTATCTTGATTGTAGTGGTGGTTATACAAATCTATTTCTTTTAAATCAAAACTCATTGAACTATACACTTAAAATGATATACTTTGGAATGGTAAATTGCATTATATTTAAGATATACTTTAGTTATTTGATACAAATATTGACAAAACAGACTAGAATATCAATATTTCAACATCCTAAATTAACTAAGTCAACTTTTCACATATATTATGCTTTTTTGCTTAATTTTCTAGGGATCAATTACTAATTAATCCTCGAAACTCAAAATTAAGTGTTAAGACAATTTTAATAAAGTATAACATATTAGCATTAGATATATGTTTTTGAGGACTAATTCATTTTGCAAATATCTGTCCTTCTATAGATGTTCTTTAAACTAGCTTCCCCCCCCCGCAATTGAAGTCCAACTTGGGTGGGAATTCCAATTTCAGTCACTTTGGGGGTTCCCTCTCTATCTTCACAATGTTTTCTTGATTTTTTTTTTTGTTGTTTTTGAAAATCCAAGTGTGTAAAGTAGAGGAGTCTAAAAAAGAACCGACTGATCTCTGGGCTACAGTAATCACTTCTGCTAGTGACCTCGTTCAAGCCTGCAAGACTCAACACTTCCACTGATCCTGAACAATACTGACCATTGTAATTTTTGCTGGTGCTAAGAGTCCAGATACCTTGGGACCACCCTTCTTAAATGCTACATGTGGCCATTTCCCTGAAGACCAGCATATAAAGGCGATATAGCAAGGAAAAACAGGTCTCTAATACTGGAGGATCCTGCAGTCATCTGTCCTCATCCTAGTCTTGAAAATTTTCACATCTCTCTCCTACTCTCACATCCTGTCCTTCAAAAGCACTCTCTCTTTTCCACTCCCACACACTTCATGTCACCTTTATATGCTTTTATGGAAGAATAAAACTTTTTATGTCTTACATTATATAAAAGAAGCAAAGGAATTAAAGAACTTGAAAATATTCTTGGGGGGGGCAATCCCCTTGAGTCCCCTCCCACTATGGGAGCTTTTCTGTCCTTTTAATAAATCCTGCTTTCAAACACACACACACACACACACACACACACACACACAATATTTTTGAAATCGAGAAATGAAAATATAAGAAAAAAGCACAAATTACTTTAATTCTTAATTCTATGGGACTAAAAAGAAAGCCAATGTTAACATCTTAATAAATTTTCCTCCAACATTCCCATAGTTGCTATTTTAGTCTTCAATTCAATAACTTATTGGATTTGAATTCTTGGTCCTTGGTCACAGTACATTTCTCTGAAATATTCTCACCACAGAATTCCTAAATTAAGTATTCCTTTTTTCCCCATGAATTGTATATTTTAAGTTGAATAAATTATTTTGATTTTATAACATTGCAAAGCCAAGTATGCAGAGATTAGAAGGTTCTTGAAAAATTAAAAGTATTTTAAGATATATTTGGTTAACAGAATAACTTGAACTTCCCTCTCAAACTTGGCGTTTGCTCATTCTTCACAAACCACTGCTCTTAAATTATATGCTGTTCATAATAGACATGGATATAATGGACGGTCAGTCACAGCAGACAAAAACAGATTTGCCCAAACAACTTATTACATTCAAGACATTCTTCTCTGTTCATGACAAACAGAAACTTTGACTGCATATGATTATTTTTGAGTTTTTCCATATACTGATATTGCTTTTAAAAAATACAAATATTTTTTAGGATAGTTACAGCAATAGTAGTGCAATGTAATTTGATTTTATATGACATACTTAGGAACTAAATTATAGTAACTCTACTTTAATTTGTGGGGTACCAGAAAGTTATGTGCAACTTTCCAAATTAAGCCAATAGACCAAATCCTGCCACAAGATCTTGGCCTCTCTCAATACAGTGCAAAGTTTCCAGCACATGACTTCTCTATGGAGTAGCACTTATAATGAGATGTGTCAGATTCTAGCAATGGAACACAATCAAAAGAAAACTTATGCTATTATTGGATGACAGTGGTCTGCCTCTCTGCCTGTAAATTTTTATGGCTCATATACAAAATGGCAGTATGGTATCCCAAAAATGTATATGAGTAGAGCATTGAAAAAGCTGAGTGCTGAAACTGACCCACCCACCCCCACCCACTAGCTGTGGACTTTGCAAGTCTCTCCACTTTCTTTGACCTTGTTTTTCTCATCTGTAAAAGTAGGACATGAGACTAAACAGTGCCTGAGCTCTCCTCCAAACTCCAAGGTACAAAATGATTAATGCTTTCATTTAGTCAATTACCATCTTTTCCTTAGAATACTACATTCATCCCTATAATAAAAACAGTTTATTATGTATTTCTTTTAAAATGTGTGGTCAGTAATTTACAGAATCATGATGGTCATGATTTAGAGGTTGAGATTGCCTAAACAATAGTAAAAACAAACACGATTAGTCGGGCATCGTTCTAGCATTTTACATATGCAAACTTCTAACCTCCGAACCATCCCATGCAGTAGGCGATATGGTGATGATGATTTTACAGATAAACAGAAATGAATGCCACACAGACGAATGCTTGATTTGTATTACCTTTGGACTCACTCCTCCCATTTCCTTCCTGTCCCCCCCCACCACAGTCTCATCACTTTCCCTCACTCTTCCACACTGCCCTCACAGATCATCCTCTGGATCACTAAAACTCAGATGGATGTGCACTTGGGCAAAGTGACTGAAATTCACACAAGAGATGAGATTGTTGATAGACATTTTGGAATTATCAACTTCTGGAGGATTTCAGATCCTGGCTATAGATGAACTCTACCACAGGGATCACACATAGAAGAAAAGAAGGCCAAGGCAGGAAGCACCATCAATTACTCAGTAGACAAAAGGAGGTTATGATAGTGGTCATATTTGTTACCAGTATCTACTTTCCTGCCACTTCCTGGAAGAGGTTTGTCTTTTCCTGCCCTGTGGGAGTCAGACATGGTTATATAACTAGCTTCGGCCAATGAAACGAGGTGGCAGAAGTTTTAGGGGTAGGTTTGTTCATTGCGGGGCTCACTTTTTCCTCTGACACCAGGGCCAGCATACTTCAGAGAGGCTGCCCTGCTTTGCAGGGTTACCAGATAAGAATGAGACAACACAAAAAATATGCAACATAACAGAAATAAGTCTTTGTTCTCTTAAGCCACTGAGACACTCATATACTGAGGAGAATAAGAAGGAGGGCCCAGAAAGCTACATGCTGAACAAGTAGAGAACTGTGCCACCAAAGTCAAAATCAGAGCATGGGGAGAAAAGTCAAGAGCATCAAATACTAAAAGAGGTAGAGTTAGAGGACAATGGGACACTCCTTTTGATCTTATTGAAAGCTCTCTCAATGGAAGAATAGGAACCATAGCCAGACTGCAGTGGTTAGTGTCAGTGCAAATGCAAGGAAATGAAACTAGTAATTCAGATAACTATTTAAAAAATTAAGGGAACAAGAGAGATAAGGTTTCAAAGGGAGACCAAAAGGGAGAGTTGAGTAACACTGGATTGCACATGGGAAGCAACAGTTCATCCCATATTTATCGGGTAAGTTTCCTAAGGATCTGGGGTGATTTAGAGTATGACATACAAGCATGAAAAACGATGGGGCATCTGTGTCCATGTGTAGTGCACAATCAACCATATTTCTAAGCACACACATCTCTTCCAGTAAGTTGTGTAAATTCACAACTAAGCACACACATCTCTTCCAGTAAGTTGTGTAAATGCTCCCCCAAAACCTGGCTCATACTCTTCTGGTTTTTAATGGACTTTTGTATAGACACACATGTGCACAGATACGTGAGACTACAAGATGACAGATATGTTTTGACATTCAAATATTTGCTTTTCTTGGGTATAAATCTGAATCCAAATTGAGTCCAAGATTATGTTAAATAAGTTATATAAGCTGGGCACAGTGGCTCGTGCCTGTAATCCCAGCACTTTGGGGAGCTGAGGTGGGTGGATGTCTTGATGCTAGGATTCGAGGCCAGCCTGAGCAACACAGTGAGAGCTGTCTCTACAAAAAAATAAAAATAAATAAATTAAATATTCGCCTGGCTTGGTGCTTGGTGATGCATATCTGTAGCCCCAGCTATTAAGGAGGCTGAGGTAGGAGGATTGCTAGAGCCCAGGAGTTCAAGGCTGCAGTGAGCTATGATTGTGCCACTGCACTCCAGCCTGGGCAACAGAGTGAGACCTTATCAAAAACAAACAAACAAAAAAAGGTATAAGCCAGTACCCCATGTGGAGTTTGAATCCACACTCTAGTACTAAGTATCTTGTGCCGCTGGTGAAGTTGCTTAACCTCTTTGAACTCTTCTCTATGTATTACCTAGCTTCGACCAATACACACACATGCATGTACACACACAAATAAATGCACACACGTTATACTTATGTAATCCACTTTCAAATTTAAACTACATTAACATATGTTTAATATCTTCCATCAGAAAATCTACATTTCTTTAAAAATCATTTGTTCTTTGTTTTTAGAAGTTAGAAACAGGGAAAGAAACTTGCTGAATGCAAATTATACTGGACAAAGGCAGTAATCAGTTCTGAAGTCTACTAACCCTGAAAATACTTCAAATGTCCAAAAGACAAGTGAAAAAGATTAAATGGGTCAGCTTTTAAAATTCCTCAATTGAAAGCCCAGATAAAACAATATGGAAATTTGTTCTTCTTATAAAAATTATGTTAACATTATTGTAATCATTATAGGCTTAATCCTTAGATAATAATTCTTAAGTTTTATCACCTTTTTTCTTTTTCTAAAAACTACTATATGACTAATTTAAAATATATAGGTATTTAAAGTAATTTTGATATAAGGTGAACATAATACTTCTTAAAATATATATGATCAAAGATGAGGACAGGTACAGCTTTTTAACTTTGCCTTATGTGTATGATACTGGGAAGGAACTACCTGGGTTTATCTTAACTGTTGAGAACAGAAACCAACTCTTAAATTATTTTGTTGCAATGCCCAAAGACGATAATTAAACCCTGACTTAATAATGACCTCCAACATAACAAGAGTATTTTTGGCACTATATAAATCATAGAACCATCATAAAATTTTAATGAGAAAGGAATTTAGAAATCATTCAGTCCCTTGTATACAAGTTTACTCAGGTCCAGAAAGTGTAAATGACTTACCAAAGTCACATTTCTGAGGAAAAAATACCCGTTATTGGTATCAAATGAGAAAGAAATGACTATGAATAATAATTTTAACATTATAGTCTCATTGATTATTATCTCCTAAAGGGACTGCATTTACACCCCAGCTGTAGTTTTCAATTGCAGCTTTACCAATTCTGCTTTTGCCTCATATAGAATTCCTTAACCCTAAGAGTTGATTAACATTCACATTAATGATGCTGCCTGTTTTATTCTGTGATATTACCTCCTTTCTTCAGGCACAGGTTTCTCATGAATGCCATGAAACACTGTGTACATTTGGTACATTGACAAGAGGACTCTTATTTCACCTCAAATGTATGAAATCATAATCAACAGATGCTTACTTTAAGAAAAGAAGCAGAGTATATGAATAATGTCACAATAATCAAACACACATAAATAATCTTACTCTCTAGTACACAAAGCACAGAAGAAGCAAACAGAGGGTGTGGACTTCGGGGGTTGCCATAAGTGAGTACCAGGCTGATCCAAGGGAATCCTGTAGAGATATTTATGCTTATATGCATTCTCCTCTTCATAGTTTCTGCAAGCAAAAGTTTTATTAATAAAACATATTCAACATATTTGCTCTCCTATAAATCCTTCCAAAAAGTGAAATGCCAGTTACAAAAAACCTATTTTACTTTATGGGTTTTTTCTTAAACATTATAAAAGGTAACCAGTATAGAAATGGGAGGTGACAAGATGGCATTTGATCTGAGTCCATCCTCTGAAAAGAAAAATGTCCAGAAAGCAAGCATTGAAGGTGCGTGTGCCCTTTGTTACTTAGAGTACATTTCACTCCAAATGAAACAAAATGCTAAGGCTCATACACTGCTCGAGTGTCCCTCACAGAACACCAATTAGCATTGGTGTCCAGTGGCAGCCCCGCTGAAGCGCCGTCTACAGGCGTTCACCCATTACACACAGCAGGAAGTTGTATTGCTCTAAAACCACAAGCCACTGCTTTGATGGTTCAGGAGACCTTGGCCTTTTAAACGTATAAACAACCTTTCTTTTCTAATCTGGGCCATTAGAGGGAAATGCTGTGAAAGCCTGTATTCTGAAATAACCAGGTTTGCTCAGAGTCATGACAGTTTTCAATCTTACTGCCAGTAACAGAAGAATAGCGTTCAACTAAAAATAACATGGGTGCGGGATGTGCCTTGGGCACCTACTGAGGCCTAAAGGGTTTCGGGTTGATTTGAAACTGAGCAAAGGTGAATTTTTCTCTCTGCTTTGGCCCTTTTTTGGTTGCTATAATCATGGGGAAAATGGATCTGCCTAATGAGCTCTAAGCACAGAAAGAAAAGAAACTAGTCAAGACGAAAGCACTCATCAGATAACTCTATGGCTTTTCTTTTCTAAGTTATAATAAACATTTATTGATTCTGCCTTTCCTAATAGTTCTTTCTCATCTACAAAGTGCTTATTTGCAATCAGCACTATAATTAAAATAAATGAATAAATAAATGTGTATCATGTTTCAATGCTTTGGAAGGTGCTAAAAAAATGAAAGACAGTATGCTAGAATTATATTGTGGACGCCCTGTGACACAGGAAGATTCCTTATAGTGAGTGAAGTTGTTGTCATTTCCAGACTCATTATATGGCTTTTTGGGGCAGCCAACTAAAACTAATAGATGGCAATTCAAATTTTCAAATACGCCTTTGAATGTTCTGAAAACTCCTGAAATTTCAGATATCGAAAACATCTTTCCAAAATTAGAGCAATTTCTTAATTCTTGTGTCACTCTCAGGGGTTCTCCTTTATAACATTTGCATCTATCAGAGACTTGGCTTTGAGAAGGTTGATAGATTTTTCAAAAATTGCCATCCTATTTCTTTCTAAAACCAGAATGAAGCATAGCCCCAAATCTGACTTTTAAGTTCATCTGAGAACTGGAGAGTGAGGAAGGAAGAGAACACAGAACAAGAGTCTGCAAAAGAAAATCTGTTCCTTTCACTAAATATGAAACATTGGTACCCCTCTTTCCTACAGTTCAATACAAGCTCTCTCCTAGACAGGACAGGGAGAAAATGAGGAATGAGTGGCCCTAGTATATCAGGGCGATGATTTTGCAGTATGTGAACCATTATGGATGAATCTACAGGAAAGAGCACAAGCTCTGTCCAAAGATTGATTAAATAGAAAGACAGATATTTTATAGCTTTACTAAAGTTGATCATTTTAGCACTTGTTATTTCATTTGTGACTTTCTTCTTGAAAGCTATATGTCTCTGAAATGTCAAAAGCATCCAGGACTTCAAGAGGCTAATGTATATAATTTTCTATGACACAAAATATACTACTCCAAATAATTTTAAAATGTAAGAATATGGTCAAAAAAACTAAAGATGACACTTCGATTTATGATACAGAAAAAAGTTTACTTATTAACTAAAGGCTAAACATAGAACCATGTTTAAAAATCTTAGTTGCAAAATCTTTCATACACATGAATAGTCTAATGAATATATGAGACAATATCTTAATCATCTTTGTATATATGGAGTTTAGTACAGACTCAGTAAATACTAGATGCTTGGTAAATATATGTCAAGTTAAATAATTAAATCTTTCTGGTGATCACTTGTGAAGTACCTCAGAATATATAATGTGTACTTAAACTTGCATTATATTTTATACACAACAAAAGATATCTCACTTTTTTCTGTATCATTATTTATTCTTACAACCACTGTGAGGTGAGTAGAAAGAACAAATTTTGCTATCCTACTTTGTATCAGAGTTGATCTCATACAGTCATGTAAGTAGCGTCTTACATTGATTATGCATTGAGAAGACATTTGACATTAGCTTATTTGTTTCATTATTTCAATTTTTCACCCTAAATTTTATCAAAGAAAATACATCCCAGGTAATTGATAACCCTCACTATTTTCTCCTAGCTGAGAGTTTGCAGTGTATAACACACACACACACACACACACACACACACACACACACACACACACCATACACCATAACTACAACAGTAATTCTCAAACTTTTTAGTTTCATGTCCCCTTAACACTCCTAAGAATTATTAAGAAACACAAGTTTGAGTTTATGCAGGTTACAACAAGCAATAGATACAACATTAAAAATTAAATTGGATAAATTTAAAAATTTGCATTAATGCATTTAAGAATAAGAAGTGCGTTCCATGTTAACATAAATTACATATTTTGTTGAAATAGCTATTTTCAAAACAAAAAAAAGTGAGAAGTGTAACATTGTTTAACATCTTTGCAAATCTCTTGTCTTCCTTAATAGAAGACACCTAAATTCTCATATCTGATTCTAAATTCAATCTGTTGTCATATGTTCTTTTGTTTGAAACATATAAAGAAAATCCAGCTTCACACATACATGTAGTTTAAAAAGGGAGGAACGTTTTAATGGCCTATTAAAAATCTTTATGGAAATTCTTCTTTGAAACTGCACCCAAACTTGACAAATGGTAGTTTTTTTACATGTTAATTGCAAAGTGGGACTGAAACCCTTTCAATTAGCTTCTTTCCTCTCTTACATTAAAATCCAACGGTCTGTTTTACACTTTGAAGGAATCTTTTAACTCACAAATTATTTTGTAACATCATGCGTTGGTAATTTGGAAAATGTTGGTATGCTAAGTCATATAATCCTCCACTATTAAATATTTAAAAATTACAATTGTTAAGAGTGCCACTGATCTCATCAGAATAGTCTTTATGTTGGAAAGATGTGAAACTCACAGTGGCAAATAAAAATTTTTCCAAAATTCTAAATTTTACTTGGAAACTCTAAGCTCATCATTGGCCACAAATACTTTCAGTTGTCTGTCTCTCTCACTCTCTCTCTCTCTGTTTCCTGCTTTCTTTAGAGATAGGGTCTCACTTTGTTACCTAGGATGGAATGCAGTGATACAATCACAGCTCGTTGCAACCTTGAACTCCTGAGTCCAAGTGATTCTCCCACCTCAGTTTCTCCAGTAGCTGGGACTACAGGTGTGTGCACCATAACTGGTTAAACTTTTTTCTTTTATTATTATTATTATTATTATTATTATTCTTTCTTTCTTTCTTTCTTTCTTTTCAGAGACAGGGTCTTGCTTTGTTGGCCAGGCTGGTCTCAAACTCCTGCCTCAAGCAATCCTCCCAAAGTGCTGGGATTACAGATATGAGACACTGTGCGTGACTTGTCAGATATCTTTTCTAAATTAACAAGTTCACTTTTTTTAATCCCCCAAACTGACCATCAAATACCCAAATTGGAAGAACTACAGTTGGCTTATCTTTCATTTTTTAAAGTAAAATGATGTTCTACATTGAAAAAGAATGGTTAGTTCAGCTAACAACTGAGTCACTCAAATGTTTTTTTCTTGCAGAAAACTATCATTCTGTGTGGAGCATACATGCTTTATGGGTAATTTTGGAGGGGTTACACAAAATGAGGTGTAAGGATTAAGATGAAATAAAATTTATAATATTTACTGGTTTGTTAAGGACATTTGTAGGTCAAACTGGCTTTTAGTCACTGCGAGTATGTGAGGGTGAAAATGCAATGTGTATACTATGTTTTGGTTCTGCTGTCCTGATTTGTGTTTAGGTGCCAGGAGGAGCACACCTCCTTTCCCCTGCATTGCTTTTACATCATCATTTCAAGTATCAACTCAGTGAAAAAGACAAATGAAGAGTTTATATTATTATAAAGATGATTTTTACCCTTATAGGAGCACTGTGAAGGGTTCCATAGACCTCATTTGGAGAACCACTGGTTCTCTTCCCCTTAAAAAAGGTCTTCACAAAGACAACATAATATATTTTTAAAAATTTGGAATCATGGTGACCTGAATTTGAGTCCCACTAGCATTTCCAACAAGTTAGGTAATTTGGGAAATGATTCTTAAACATTTCATCTGTCAAATGGAATCACAGATGTGACTGATAGAATAGGTAGCAAACTACTACCAATGGGCCAAAGCCCCTCTGCTGCTTCTGTTTTTAGGTTCAGAGACTCTGATTCAATCTGAATTTATCGTAAATCTTCATAATTCTCACTGCAATGTTGCTGTTTCCAAACATAAATCCATATTTCAATGGATTACTCTCATATGGCTCTTTACTTTCTGTCATCCTTTCATTTCAACTTGAGGAGCTCCCTTTAGCATTTCTTATAGAGCAGGTCCAGTTGTAGTAAATTCCCTCAGCTTCAATCTGAGGAAGTCTTAATTTCTCCTTTCTTTTTGAAGGACAGTTTTGCTGAATATGGTATTCTTTACTGGCTTTTATTTTTTCCTTTTCGTATTGTGAATATATCATCCATCTTGCTGGTCTGCAAAGTTTATGCTGAAAATCCACTGGTAGTCTTAAGAAAGTTCACTTGTGCTTGATGAATTGCTTTTTTTTCTGGAAGCTTTTAAGATTGCCTCTTTGTCTTTAGGTAGTTTAATTATAATGTCTTTCGATGTTCTTTTTTTTTTTTTTTTTTTTTTTTTTTGAGTTGGAGTTTCACTCTGTCACCCAAGCTGGAGTGCAATGGCATGCTCACAGACACCCCTGCATCAGCCTGCTGGTCTCCAGTGATCTTTCTGCCTCAGCCTTCCAAGTAGCAGGAACTTATTACAGGCTGAGCCACTGAGCCCAGCCAGTTCAGTATGGTTCTTACTGACTTTATCCTAGTTGGAGTTTCTTAAATACATATGTGCATTTCATTCCTCAGATTTGGGAATCTGGGGTCACTATTTCCTCAAACAATCTCTGTCCCTTTTTCTGTGTCTTCTCTTTCTGAGATTTCCATAAGGTATATAGTGTCCCATAAGTCCCTTTAGCTCTCTTTTGCTTTTCTTCAAGTTTCTATGATTCAGTGATTTCATATGACCTGTTATCAAGACTGCTGATTCTGCTGGTTGATCATGTCTGCTGTTAAACCCTTCTAAGAATATTTTCTGATCAATTATTATATTTTTTATCACCAAAATAAATGTTTAATTCTTTTTATAGTTTCTATCTCTTAATTGATAGTCTCATTTTGTTCCTAAATTATTTTTCTAATTTCACTTTTTAAATTGCTGTTCTCTTTTAGGTCATTGAACATCTTTTTGACAACTATTTTAAGTTCACTGCTTGGTAGCCCATACATCTGTGTTTCTTTAGGATTATTTTCTGAAGTTTTATTTTGTTCCCATGATTGGGCCTCTTTCCCTGTTTCTTTGTATGCTTTGTAATCTTTTGTTTGAAGCCGGGTATTAAAAAAAAGCAAAAACAACCTCTTTTTGTTTTTGTGTACTGGATTTATGAAAAGCAAACAAGCAACTTCAGCAAATAGCTCAGCTAGAGGTTCTAAGATTTCTCAAACATTATCTGATCTCTTGTGATCCTTAGAGTCTGCCTATGGAACTGTAGCTCTAATGTTTTGTGTGCTGACGTCCGTTTTCAGTGGCTTCCAAAGTCTGATACTGGTTCTGTCAATACTTCAAATCTGACAAGACTGAAGCCAGTCCCTCAGGTTGCTCCCAGACTAGCCAAAATGTTGGAAACATGGTCCACACTTTTGTTTCCTTCCCTTGGTGTGAGGGAGATTCCTACAAGCCATTTTGCATTACGCAGTGTAGGGGAAGGGGCATGAACAACTATGCCAAACACCATGAATTTTTCTAACTCCTTCACCGGAATACCTTATTAATTTTACAATGGTTGAGGTCCTGTAACTTCTCAACTGGTCTTTAGGGTTCTCACAGAGGTGTTTTTGTCCATATTAATTAACTCAGTGTTTTTGTGGGGGTAGGAGGACCTGAAGTTTTCTAATCCACCATTTGATTTGTTGATATCATCTCCTTCACCACTCATTCTTGTAAATCAAGTTTTATTTGAAAACAGCTATATTCATTGATGTATATATTGTCTATGGCTGTCTTTGCATTACAATTGCAGAATTGAGTAGTTGAGACAGAAACTATCTGTCTTGCAGAGCCTAACTGTCTGGGTCATCACAGAAAAAGTTTGCAATGCTTGATTAACTTCCCATCTCTTCTAAATTAAAAGCTATAGTCTTTACCATGCACCACAAAGTCCTCTAAAGTCTGATTTATGTTATGCTGTTGATGATACTCTTATTGTCTTCCAATTGACTCTGTCTGTCCTTGACCACACAGGTATTCTTGTTGTTTCTCAAACACCCCAGGCATACTCCTGGACATATGCTGTCTCCTGCCTGAGATGCCCTCCTCACAAATACTTATATGGCTAGCTGGCATCAGTGCTTTTAGATCCTTACTCAAAAGTCATTTTCTCAATGACAAGCCACCGAATCTAAACTTTCAATCCCCACTCTAGTATTTCA
Organism: Carlito syrichta; assembly: GCF_000164805.1. NCBI lineage: Eukaryota > Metazoa > Chordata > Mammalia > Primates > Tarsiidae > Carlito > Carlito syrichta. Next base: position 258,602 of record NW_007065577.1, read on the forward strand.
TGCCTTCTTTTTGCTTTATTTTCCCCCTTAATATTATTTATTTATTATATTATCCAACCTCGTTATACAAAAAAACCTTTCTATCTCTTCCTCTAGAATGTTGACATGTTTTTTTATTATGGTATCCATAATGTTGACATGGTTTTTTTTTTTTTACTATGGTATCCATAACACCAAAAGCATTATTTTTTAGTACTGTATTTCTACACCAAAAGCATTACTTGGTAGGTGCTACCAAAAATATTGAAATAATCAATAAATGATTGTGAAAAGAATTCATGTTATTTAAAAAGAAAAAAATATGCTACTTAATACTATGTTCTTAAATTAGTTATGCCTTTATAAAGGGGTTCCACTAAATTGGAGCACTTAAGAGCCCAGGAAAAAATCACTAGTTCTATTTTAAGTTTTAATTAGTTTTGAAGTAAAAGTATCTATGTATCCTACTCACAATTTCACAAAAGTTCCAAGTCCTATCATCACAGCCCTGTAAAATGGGGGAAATTCATTTGGGGTTCTCTTTCATTCATTCAAAAAAGGAGAGCATAACACAAAAGAGCAAAATAAAGCCTAACCAAGGGCTGTGATTTAATTATATTACACAATTTGGATATGATACCTCTTTTGTTTTCTGTACTTTCTAAGGCTGCATTTGGCATCTGAAATGGTCAGATTTGTTAGGATTTTTGAGAGAGTTTCAACAAAGCAATGTGAATTCAATCCTTTTTTCTCAAAATATCACAGTGTTCACAGCTGAGTTCCAACTCCACATCCTGTAATCCATTTACCTCAGATCTCAGAGGGCCAACTATGTTGTGTGTGGCTTCTCTTACAACCCAGCCATTAAACTTCAATAGGTTTTTCCATTCTTTTTTAATTATATGGCACAGGTTTAATTTCTCTGTAATTTTTTATGCATCTTGGATTCTGTAGGAACATAGTCACTTTTAAGGTGTATCTATACTCTCTTTTTATAAAGAGAACACATTTTTATAAAGGAGAAGAAGTATTCAAAATTGCACTTGGCATTTGGAACACAGCAAAAGGTAGCTGTGGTCCTGTTTTATTGTACAACAATCATGTAAACTCCAGCTGTCAAGTCGTCTGATCAGTTCTTCAATAGGAAAAAGGGGCTCAGCTAAATCCTGCCCACATGCTGATGTACACCCGCCTAATAACTGTGTTTTTTTCCTCTTTATGAATTTCATTTACAATTACTCTGGGACTTTCAAGGAATATCTTGAAAGAAAGACGTGACTGGAATTGCTGAGTAACTTTATTTTCTATTTTCAGTGTTGGGGGTATGGAGAAAATACAATCTGTTTTAATTTATATTGAAGCAAAGTGATGAAACTCATCTGCTGTTCTTGGAGTAGTATTCCAACTAAGTCCACAAAGGTCTTCTCTCTCTTTGAATGCTTGCACTAAAGATCTGTTAGAGAATGATCTTAAGACACTGACAGAGCATAGAGGGGAAGTAGACCTAAAGCATGAGAGCTCTGGGAATTATTACTACAGAAATCCTCATTAAGTAAAAAACAGAAACGTGGAACTCAAGTAGCTTGCTCAAGATTTTCTAGAATCTGCTATGCTTTGTTTTAAGTGAGTATCAGAAGCCAGATCTTGATAATTCCAATTTAGGTTCAGCTTCTTAGATTGAACACACACACACACACACACACATACACACACACACACACACACACACACCCGAGTACATACACACATTAAAAAGTATCATAAAAATGAGAGATGAACTAAATTAAAAGCATCCTGAGAACAAAACCCAGTCTTGTTCAGGTTTATATATGTAGGGGTTACCAAACCTAACCCATAGTAGGTGATGAATACATGTGAATGAATGGTGGAGTTTTAGTCATTAAACACTTTAACTCAGGAGAACTAATTTAATTGACGTGATTCTGATTCAGTAGGGATGCTTTACTTTTTCTCATCATAGGTTTGTATCCCATGAATCAAGTAAAACAGTTACAGTTTAGGAGATTTCATTAATTTATCACAGAACAAAATCAGATCATTTTCTATGGATTTTGTTGGCTCTAACCTAATTAAACTGTTGCTTTGCTTCAGAGTATGTGCACTTTTATAATTAATGTAGTTATGTAATTATTTTGCAGATATCCATTAAACTGGGCTAACCAAGAGAATAAAGCAAACTTTTCACTTATTAATTTTTTCCTTAAAGGAAATGGAGTGATATTTACATAGGAGACACAACCATAAAAATATAATCTATCAATTAAGAAAAATCCATGTCAGTGCAAGAGATTATTTTAGGTCGAGATAAATAAGCAATAGGAAAGATACTAAATATATTATTTAGACAGCTCCTTTGAAAGAATTCCTCAGACTAACCACATATTTTTAAAAGCAGTATGTTTTAGTTTCATTTGGCTAAAACAATTCTAAATTATGAAACCTGACTAAAGCAGTAAGGCTGACTCCACACAAATCTATCTTGTTATTTTTTCATTTAGACTACAAAGGTTTGGATGTAATATTCTTATTCCCAGATATGCCATGCTGGTTTTTAGTTAATTATGAAATTGCCTTTTGAAATTCCTAGAACTTCTGCAGAATATAATCTAAAACATAAAATGTTGGCTTAATAACTAATTGCTGACAGTAAGAAACTCAAATTTTTGTACTGAGTTTTATATTTTATCTTGTGTTTTATAAATAGCCAGTGGACGATGTGATCGGTTTTTTGGTTTTTTTTTTTTTTTTGAATTGGAGTCTCACTCTGTTGCTCAGACTGGAGTGCAGTGGCACGCTGCCAGCCACCGCAGCCTCAACCTGTTGGGCTCCGGCGATCCTTCCGCCTAACCTTCCAAGTAACTGGAACTACAGGCGCGCACTACCGCGCCCGGCTAATTTTTTTTATTTATTGTAGAGATGAGGTCTCGCCAACGTGCCCAGGCAGGTCTCGGACCGTCCGGCTCAGTCAATCCACTCACCTCAGCCTCGCAAAACGCGGGATACAGGCTGAGCCACCGAGACCGGCGACGATGAGATTTTTAAATAATGCTCTCAGAGATGTCCCTAGGATTAGTAACTACAAAACTGTTACAAGTAAGTTACTCTTGCATGATTTCCAGATTGTAGCATAAGTATATGCTCATTACAAAGATCTTTATTTCCTAATTTATTGCATTTACCATTGTATGAAACATGCTGCCTCACATAAAAGTGGCTGTAGGTAGATTGTGTTAAAACAGAGAATTCCACAGAGATGGCCTCATTTGGGGATCTTGATTTAAAATAAATACAGTGATATCTAAAAATATCCATCTAAAAAGAGTAAATAGATATTTAAATATTAACAATTTAAAATATGAAATATTATTTTTAAATATTAACTTTTTCTATATTTCCCCAGTTATTTATATATCCCCAATATACAAGAATTTGTTCCACTATTTTGGTCATGCTAATATTTTTAAATGTTTAAACATTATGCCAATTGTAAATTTTATCCAGTAACACACACCAATCCTAGGTAGACAAAAATATTTCCAACATAATCTCAAGAATATGAAAACCACTTAGAAAAAACATGTGATGTTCGCTGGTTTGTGTAACAAAAGATTGTCTGACTAGAGTAATTTTTAGTTCTTTGATTTATAAAACAGAATTGAATTAAACTAATAGAAAATTTATTTTGTTTACAGTAGGATAGTATTGATGATGGAGTGAAAATTAGAAAAATTAGTTCAGAATACCCTCTCACAAATAATAATGAAAATTGTATTTACATATTTGCAATATTTGTAGATGTTTAAATTCTTTATGGAAGGGCAGTTTCTGAAGAAAAGTTGATGGTGCACATTATATTGCTAAGAACCTATATATTTAATAAACATATTATATACACATACCCATTTGGAAAGATTAAGCCAAAGACAAATGATCACCTTAAGTGGAGTTATGATTAAGCTCAGAAATAAGGATTTATATGCCAAGTACCTAATGTATTATGGTTGAGTTCATCTCTGCCTAAATTATAGCCTTATAATAAGCCTTCCTCAGATATATTTTTTGTAAAAACTATTAATAAATGGACAGAGAAGAAAAAGAACTAAAGAAACAGTAGCAGTAATTACCACAAGAACAAAATATTGATATTACTCTGCTTGACAAAAAATAAAAATGTCCAAAAATGGAAGTAAAGCACAGAGAGTCCACCCAGAGATTTTTCTCTGACAAAACATTTCAGAAATATATCCTTTGGATGTTGTTATATCTGTGATAACAAGGGAGAAATGAGTTTTTTAAAAAGGGGGAGAGCTCAGGAATTGGGACATGCAAAAATTAAAAGAATAATCAAGGTTTCTGTGATTACCATTAAAAAAAACCCACAGTAAAAATGGGAAAATACTACAAATGTGCATTTTGTATTTTTTATTTTCCTGGGCATTTAACATTTTTGTGTGTGTGCTAAGTCTAAATTGAGTAAATTTTGAGATTGTTTTTGTGTCAGTCCTTTTAAAAATCTGCATCTTATTAACATATATGCAAAATCCAAGTAAAAATTAATTTCAGTGAAAATTGGTTCTACTGCAGCAATTAGTGGCTGCTTTTGCCAGAAGAAACAAGTGTGGATGGTAACACTCCACAAATACCTTTATACTTCACAGGTGGTATCCCTTAATTCATTTGTCATCATTTAGAACCATAGCTTGACATCACCCTGTGAGACAAGGTATGGTTCTAAATGATGATCAGGGCTGTGGTGTCTGTGAGCATGCCACAGCACTGCAGCCTGAGTGACAGAGTGAGACTCCAACTCAAAAAAAAAAAAACAACAATTGAATGACTCTTGTTCTGCTATCTCTCACATATTTAAAAAGGCAAAGTGTTGACACAAATAATTAAGAGCTGATGGAACATAATTAATAACAATCGTCCTATGGCTCTTCTCAATTAATAGCTTAAATCTTTCAGCAACTTTTTTTTAAAAAAACTATTTAAAAAAAGTGAAAGAAACTGATTTAGCTTTTCATCTTTCCCCTGCTCAAAACCTGTTAGATAAATAAAAGCATAACCCTTAAAAGATGGGCAATGAGAGGACAGAAAGAGCAGTAAGGAAACTGGGTTGCACATGTATGGATACAAAGACTTGAATTGCTCGGTGGTGTGTAACCTACACTAAAATAAATTAGACATGAGATTCACCCTTCTCGTGGAAAGTTTTATATAGACCAAGGAAGGCATAGCATTCTAACAGAGCTAGAAAAGGGAAAAGAGCTAATAAGGAAATGATTGATGGTTTTTTCAGGGGGATATCCTGTAGCTCCAGCAAGCAATGCTTTGATAACTTAAGAACAATCTCATTAGATATCAATCATATATATTTTTACTTTCTCTCGAAGGCATTTATATTTAAAGATTACTTGGAAAATAAATTTGGATTTTTCCCAATCCAACATATTTAGATAATAAAGAAAAGGACTAAACCAATAATTTAATTTTCTTACTAAAAAAAAAAAGAAGGAAAAGACCTGATTAAGTAAAAGTATTTTATATCTATTCAAATTGTTTTAATTTTTTTCTTTTTAATAGTGTTCAGTAGCACAAAAAAAAACTTTGCATATAGCAGTATTGCATTATTTTTACTATGCATCAAGTGAACTTCTGCCAACTTTATAAAAAAATACTATTGAGTGAAACTGCTAGGGGAGAGGGGGCGTACCTCATCAACAAGGGTAACTGCATAATCAACGTTTGTATATCTAACCCTGAATTTTACTCCACATCTTTATAATTTAAAAAATGACTTTTTTGTACAGCTTTTTAAATACTCCTAAGGTGACTACTACAAAATTATAGTTCACTTTGAAAGAGTTAAAAATCGATTTTGGAAATTGATATGTAGCTGAATCCAAGATTAAGAACTCACAAGAATTCACAAAGTGAGGGGGGAAAAAGTGGGGAAAGAAGTGAAATATTACATATATTTCCCCTGAGACTTTATTAGAAAAACGAAGTGTTATGTAGTATAGTATTTGCAATTTAAAAGAGTACTACAAAGAAAAGACAATGCTTTCCCCAAAGAAATGAATGACTAAAGGTAGAAATGCATTTATCCATACAAGGACTTTTTATTCTGGCTTAGGCCACCTGTGCAGAGATGTGACCCTAGTTAGATATACATACTTAGAATGAAAAGTGAATTAAAATTCTCACTGATGTGTTTCACTGCAGGCAGACTATCTGGTCCTCCTGTGGATGCACTAAATGAGTAACAAATCAAGTCAACAAATTTTCCATTTCCTATGAAACTCAGTTAAGCTATAATAATATTTCTCTCAAAACTCCTATTAGGTGCTTTCCCATTCCGATGCATGTTTCCTATCTTGCACATAACCACTAATTTATAATTTCTTACTTTTTTTGGAAAAAATTCTGTTTAAAAAAAGTATTACTAGAAGTTGTGTATCTCATCATCTGAGACAAATTTATCTATATTTTATATTTGTCATTGATTAAAATAATACATTCCAAAAGCAGGTGAAGTAAACAGTATTAAGCACTCATACTTGGGAGTCACATAAACATAGAATGACATCTTCACATCAATACCAATATTAATCACATTGGATTCCTCAGATTATCAGTTACAGGGTTGTGTTGAGTATGAAATTAAATTATTTATCTAAAACACTCAGTTCTTTTTCTGAAACATTGTTAGTCAATACATGTTAACTATTATTGTAATTAAATTATAATGACAGATGAAAGTGCATCAAGCAAACAACAAATTTAAAACACCAGCCACATAGCACGATATAGCTCAGGGATGCCCAAATTAAGTTTGTGGGCCAATCTGGCCCATCATCTACTTTTGTAAAAAAATATTTCTTTAACATGTTTATGGCTGTTTTTGAGCCACAGCCGTAGAGTTGAGTAGTTGTGATAGTACTATATGACCCTAAAAAGGAAAAAATATTTGCTATTTGGCCTCTTATAAGATAAACTTGCTGTTATGTGCTTGTTACTAACTATCAGAGTCAAAAGCATCTAAATCCTAAGTCATGAATGTTGATCACACCATAGCTATACTATTACATCGTAAGTTCCCTCATATTTAAATCTGTATATTTTTCTCAACATTCTAAGTACTGAATGTGGTCAATAGGAGCATAACTATTTGAGTTATGAACCGATCAAGAGATAGATAAGAAAGCAAATACTCAAATATTAGTATTAATAGTAATAATGTTGATATTGGAAAAAATGGATTACATTTGTGTAAAAGCAGACTTTCTAATACTAATCACCAGTATTAGATAGATGTACCATCTGTCAAGAACAGCTGGACTAGGACAGATTTCCCCTTGTAGGGCAGAAATAATCAAATTTAAGCATCATTGAGCAGAGAAGAACTTGTGTTCTAGGCAGGTAGCCTGACTCCCAAGAACGAAGGAGAAGGGGAAACAGAGATTAAAGATATGGTTCACACCTACAAAGTCCCAATCCTAAACTTTCTAAAAAGGCATAACATAAAGTAAGGATCTAAATAAGAGGTTAAGAAGGTTGAGTTCTTTTTACAAAAAAAAAACAAAACAAAAACTCACCTGGAGTTGAGAAGAAGCAATGCCAACAATACATATAATCAAAATAATGATAAGACCTTAACAAAGAGACCCAAAATATTCACTTTGCTTTGAAAATTTAAAAAAAAGAAATGTTGCTTCCAGGTGTCCATAGGGATGAGTACATAAGACTTCTATTACTACATATAAATTAGATATGTTGAAAAATATGGACAACCTATGCCAAAACACTGTTCAAAATATACAACAGATTACTACTGACAACTACATAGTATTTAAAATGTAACCAAATATTAACAACATCTGTATTGTTTAATATTCTCAATATTTTTCATATTTGATATATATGCTGAACATTTAAACTTAAATTGGATTAATCATTCATCTCTTTTATTATTTTCTTAGTGATTGAATTGGTTAGCATTCCAATTAGAAATAATCACTCAATGAGAGAAGATCAAGATGGCAGAGTAAGTCTCCCCTGTGATCATCCTTCTGCAGAAAGATCAAATTAAACAACTATTCCATACATGAAAGTCCCTTTATGAGAGCTAAAAAAACCAGGTAAGAAGAAAATAGAAGAATGGATGGTTTTACATAACTCACATTATACCCTCCTAGACCCCAGGAGGCAAAGAATGTAGAGATGTACTCTCCAATTGGGAGAAAGAGAGGACAGTGAGCACAGGGCTTTGCCTTGAATCCCAACACTGAGTCTGCAAGAGCAGAGACCCATACTCCAGGTCACTGCCCAGGGACTGAGTCCCTATGCCCACCCTGGCACCAGGTAGAACACACAACTCCAGACTTTAGGCTTGCATGGTGAACTCAGTCTCTAGTACTCATCACAGATGAGTCCACTACAGTGTCTCTGGGCTCTGGACAGCTCAGGGGCAGGCATTCCCTAGAGACTTTGGCCTTCTGAAATGCCTCTAAGCTGTACTGGCCACAATTGCCTCAGGCTTCTGGACCACCCTAGCAATGAACCTACTCTAGTGGGTCCTGATATTCTGGCAGCACTGTGTAGACTGTGGTTGCCCTGGGTTTCTGTTATACACAGTGCCATGCCTGCTGCAGGTTTTTCCCAGACAAAATTAGTCTGCAGAAACTGAAATAAATGCCTACTTAACTCAAATGCCCCCAAATTATCACACAATCACAAAAACGAAGGACAATAAGAGAAATTACATTACCAAATGGACAAAATAAAGTGCCTATGACTGACTCTAAAGAAATAGAGATATTTGAACTACCTGACAAATATTTCAAAATAATTATTTTAAGGAAGCTCAGCTCACTTAAAGAAATACTTAAAAATAACTCAGTAAAATTAAGAAAACAATAAATGGCCAGAAGAGGAAATTTAATAGGAAGATCAACATAATAAAAACAAAAGAAACCCTGGATGTGAAAAAGTAAGATGAACAAAATTTTTAAAATGCAATGGAGTCAACAATAAAATTGATCAAGCAGAACAAAGAATCTGTAGACTCCAAGACAGATTATTTGAAACTATACAGTAAGAGGAGAAAAAATAAAAATAAAAATGAATAAGGGAAATTTAAATAATTTATGGGAAAGCATCAAAAGGGTAAACTTTCAATTCTTAGAATTTAAAGAAAGCAAGAAAAATAAAGTAGTTACAACTTTATTTAAAGAAATAATAAGAGAAAACTTTCTAAATCTGGAGAAAAATGTAAATATCCAGGAAAAGCAAAGAGCTCCAATCAGATTCAATTCAAATAAGATCAGCACAGGACATATTATAATAAAACTGTTCAATATCTAAGACAAAAAGAGAATCCTGAGAGCTACAAGAGAAAAGAAGCAAATAGCATACAAGTCAGTTTCTATATGGTTAATACCATACTTCTCAGCAGAAACCTTACAGGTCAAAAGTGAGAAACTGCTGGGGGGGGGGGGCGGGCATGCCTCATCAATAAGGGTACCTAATCTCAAACCTGGTTAAGTGGGGACCAAAGTGAGGTCCAAACTTTACCTACACAATGACCATTTGTATACCTAACCCTGAATTGTACCCCACATCTTTAAAATACAATTTAAAAAATAAAATTAAGAGAATGTGAGATATTGCATTCAAAGTGCTGAAGGAAGAAAACAAACAAAACAAAAACACTCTTCCCAGCAAAGTTGTTTTTCAGAAATAGAGGAATAAAGATTTTTCTACCCAATCAAACAGTAGGAAACTCATCACTCCCAGACCTGTCTTATAAGAAATGCTAAAGAGAATTCTTCAAGCTGAAAGACACTAATGAGTAATATAAAAATATCTGAAGGTATAAATAATACTAATAAAAGTAAGTACACAGTCAAATTTAGAATATTCTAATACTGTAATGGTGATGTATAAATCATGTATATCTTTAGTATAAAATTTAAAAGACAAAACTATTTTTAAGGTAATTTATTAAGAAATATACAATATAAAAACATGTAAATTATGACATCAAAGATTTACAACTTGGAGGAAGAGTGAAGTAAAAGTGTAGTTTTTTTTAAAAATCAGAGTTAAGTTGATATTACCTTAAAATAAACTGTTTTAAAAACAAAATATTTTTGTAAGCCTCATGCTAACTACAAAGCAAAAACTTATAACAGTTTCTCCAAAAACAAAAAGCAAGAAATCAAAATATAGCATCAGAAACTTAGCCACAAAGAAAGACAGAGAGAAAGAAAGGAACAAAACATCTACAAAACAAGTAAAAAGCAATTAACTAAATGACAATAGTATGTATCAATAATTACCTTGAACGTAAATAGGTCAAATTTTTCAATCAAAATACATAGAGGGGCTGAATGGCTTTTTAAAAAAAGACTCAACCATATGCTGCCTATGAGAGACTCACTTGTAAGGATACACACAGACTGTAAGTAAAGAAATATAAAAAGATATTCCATGAAAATGAAAACCAAAGGGAGCAAAATAAGTGAAATGTATATGAGATAAGATAGACTTGAAGTCAAAATTGTAAAAAGAGACAAAGAAGGTCATTATGCATTGATAAAGATGTCAATTCATCAAGAGAATATAACAATTGTAAATTATATACATACCAAATTTCAGAGACCTAAATATATAAAGCAAATATTACTACATCTGAAGAAAGAGATAGATTATAATACAATGATAGTAGGCAACTTCAGAACCTCACTTTAGCAATAGAGAGATCATCCAGATGAAAAATCAGCAGAGAAACACTGGACTTAAACTGTTAGATCAAATGGACATAACAGACAAATGCAAGACATTTCATTCAAAAGCAACAAAATATACATTCTTCTCAATTGCCCATAAGTATTCTCCAGGTTAAATCATAGGTTAGGACACAAAGCAAGTCTTAACAAATTTAAGAAGATTAAAATCATTTCAAGTATCTTTTTTGATGACAATGATATACATTAGAAATCAATAAGAAGAGAAATTTCAGAAAATTCATAGATACATAAAAATAAGCAATATACCTCTGAGCAACTAATGATTCGATAAACAAATTAAAAGGGAAACAAAAAAATATTGAGACAAATGAAAATGGAAGCATAACATATCCAAAACTACAAGATATGGCAAAAAGAGGACTGGATAAAAAAAATATTGGTGAGCAGGCATCCTTGTCTTGTTTCAGATATTAGAAAAAAGACTTTCAATTTTTCACCATAGAATAGGTAGTTAGCCGTGAGCTTCTTATGTATATAGTTTTCATTGTGTGGTGGTACCTTTCTCCTATATCAACTTTGATGATAGTTTTTTTTAATCATGAAAGGATGTTAAATACTTTTTCTGCTTCTAATGAGATGACCATACACTTTCTGCCCTTCATTCTGTTAATGTGCTATATCACATATATTGATTTATATATGTTAAGCCATCCTTATATCCCTGAGATGAATCTCACTTGATCATGGTGAATGATCTTTTCTTTTTTTTTTATTTCTTTTAAAAAGTCACCTTTATTGAGGTATAATTGGTATATAAAAACTACACATACAGTATTAGAAGTCCCTACCAGAGCAATTAGACAAGAAAAAGAAATAAAAGGCAGTCTTTGCCAGAGCAATTAGGCAAGAGAAAGAAAAGAACCTAAAATGATAAAAAAAAAAAAGAAGATAAATTATCCCTGTTCACAGTTAATGTGATTTTGTACATAGAAAAAATTAAGACTGCTATCAAGAAACTAGTAGAGATAATAAACAAATTAAGAAAAGTTGCAGGATACAAAATCAAAATATAAATGTCAGTATCGGTACCATTTCTGTACTAACTAGGAACTATCTGAAAAACAAAATTTTTAATCCCATTTGTAATAGGTAGAAAAAAACTCTAGGAATTAATTTAATCAAAAGGGGAAACTATCTCTACATTGAACACTATAAACCATTGGTGAAATACATTGAAGAAAACACAAATAAACAAAGACATTGCATATTCATAGATCAGATGAATTAATATTAAGTTAGATCCTTATTTCACATCATATAAAAAATAAACTCACAATGGATTAAAGACTTAAAGTTAATATCTAAAACTAAGACACTACTGAAGAAAACATGGATGATATTGGTCTGGGCAATGTCTTTTTGGATTTGACCCCAAAAACACAGGCAACAAAAGCAATAATAGATAAATAGTATTATATCAAACTAAAAAGCTTTTGCACATCAAAGTAAACAAGAGAGTGAAGAGACAACCTACAGAAATGGGAGAAAATATGTGCAAACTATAAATCTAATAAGGAGTTAATGTCCAACTCAAACAACTCAAACGCACAGCGAAAACAAAAACAAAAAATCCAAATAACCCAATTTTAAAATGGACAAGGGATCTGAAATAGACATTTCTCAAATGAAGGCATACATATAGGCAACAAATATATGAAAAAATTCTCAACATCACTAATCATCAAGGAAATGCAAATTAAAACCGCAATGAAATATCACTTCATACCTGTTAGAATGGCTACCATCAAAAAGAAGATAAATATTAGTGAGGATATGGAGAACAGGAAATCCTTGCACATTGTTGGTGGAAATATAAGTTAGTACAGCCATTATGGAAAACAGTATGAAGGTTCCAAAAAAAGTAAATAGTAGAGCTACTATATAATCCAGCAATCCCAGTACTAGTGATATATCCAAAGAAAATAGAATCAATATATTGACTAGATACCTGAACTCCCATGTTTATTGCAGCATTATTCACAATAGCCAAGATAGAAAATCAACCTAAGTGTTCATCAATGGATGACAATGTGGTATATACACACAATGGAATATATGCAGCCATTTGAAAAAAGAAAGAAATACTGTCATTTGTAACAACATGGATGAACCTGAAGCATATTGTGCTATGTGAAATAAGGCAGACACAAAAAGATAAATACTGCATGATCTCACTCACATGCGGAATTCAAAATTTGACCACATAAGAAGTACAGAGTATAGAGAGCATAATGGTGGTTACTAAAGGCTGGGGGAGTTGTACAAGGGGGTGGAGGTGTTGTTGATCAAAACACAAAATTTCATTAAGTAGGAGGAATAAGCTCTAGAGTTCTATTGTACAGCATGATGACTAAGTTAATATATCATATTCTTGAAAAATGCCAAGAGAGTTGATATAAAGTGTTTTCACCACAAAAATGAAGTACTCATGCTAATTAGCTAGATTTAATCATTCCACAATATGTATATACTTCAAAGCATCATATTATACATGGTTATATATATCATTTTATCTGTCAATTAAAAATTATTTTAAATAAAAATGACTCAAGAGAGTTTTATTAATGTAAAACAGGTAGCTCCGTATTCTTAATTTATTAGCAATTTTGAATTCAGAAGTGAATATAAAATTTTATAAGTTTAAAATTTTTGTAATGAGTATGTAGCTTATTTTTCTTACATTCTTCCATTCCAAATATGCAATCTTACTAAACGGAGATTATTATCACTATTAGTATATTACTTTTGCTTGACCATTAAGTATTTTTTATCCTATTTATTTTAATTTCTTTTTCAGGAACATTATTCATACACTTTAATTTCATAGTGTGAGCCGGGCTCAGTGGCTCAGCCTGTAATCCCGTGCCTTTGGGAGGCTGAGGTGAGT
>NW_007065577.1:272557-290642 GCF_000164805.1 Carlito syrichta
TTTTTTTTTTTTTTTTTTACCCCCCCCCCCCCCCAATTCTTAGTGTTTTCTACATAATGGAGAATTTTCCACATCTTATTTTCTGAATTGCTGCCTTAATTTCTGCAAAGTCAAATTGTCTTTGCAAATTGATTCCTCAAATTGCATTTTTAAACTATGTTTACCCCTATTCTACTTTAGAATATTCTTTCTTTGCTGTTAACTTTTTAAAAAGACTTATTTCTAATCTAGCTAATAAATACATGCTACCCATTCGTTTTGTTACCATCCATTACTTCTTTCCTAATGAAAACCATGTTTTCTCTAATTTAGATAAGAATTTAATTACTTTCCTTCTGTCTTTGAATCAAGGAATTTTATTTTTTACAATTTCAACAACCTATGACCAGAAGTTCTCTTATCACCCCAACCCTTGGTGACAAAGCGATTCAAACTATAATGTTCCAATGAAAGTAACAATCCACATCAGCATTCAGCTTTATCCTTAAGTGAGGATGATTGTAAGGTTTAGGATCTTTCTGACATCTTGCTGAAAAGTGATACCACTCCCCACAACAGGTGGCTTTCAAGCTGGCCTTCCAGTCTTTAACGTTCCATCAGTGCTCTGTGCAGGAGAAAAATCTCCAAAAATGTTGATATTTAAATAATTTTCTTCTTCAACCTCCAAGGCCAGTTCAGGCTTTCCTTCATTCTTCCATTGTCAGATTTATTTCACAAGGAGTGAAACAGAAGATAGAGTGTAAATCAAACACAATATCAATTCTTGGTGCAGAAAATGGGACTAGATTATCTTTTGTCTTTTGATTATTAACATTTTGCCATCAAGAAAGCTTCTATTTTCTTCACCTGGCTTCCTTTCCCAAATAAAAATTGCTCTTTTTGACTTGTCACACCATTCTGTCCTACGTACATTCTGACAAAAGACTGTGACTACATGACTGTGGTCCACCAACTAATAACGATTGGAACTGTCAACCTCTAAGAAACCCTGGGCATCTTTTTTTTTCTTGAGTTGTAGTCTCACTCTGTTGCCCAGGCTGGAGTGCAGTGGCAGGCTCATGGTCACCTCAGTTTCCACCTGCAGGGCTCAGGCGATCCTTCTGCCTCAGCCTTCCAAGTAGCGGGAACTACAGGTGCGCAATACCTCGTCTGGCTAATTTTGGGATTTATTGTAGAGATGTGGTCTCGCCAAGTTGCCAAGGCTGTTCTCGAGCTTGTGGGCTCAGGTAATCCCCTCACCTCAGCCTCACAAAGTGCTGGGATTACAGGCTTGAGCCACCACGCCCGTACACCTCGGGCATCACCAATCATCTCGGGCACACACCAATGCATCAATTTCTCCTGGTACAACTGGTGGTGGTAGTTGTGATGAGTGGTAAAGCTCCAGGCTGAGCTGTCTCCCCTCACATATTTTCCTTAGTATCTTTTAATCTGAAGGCCACTAGTGTGTGGGGCTTTTGGCTAAGGGAGCATTTATGGAGCACTTAGATCCCTGCTGTTGTGAAAAGGAGTACCATACACACAACCCAGAGAAGAGGCTCACACCACTCTTTGCTTGTCACATCATATCAGTTTTGGGCTGAGATTCAGACTCAACCAAATCACCAGTCACCAGAAAAATGTATTCGTCAGTGCCAACACACAAACATGAGCAAAAAGGGCCTTGAATCATACCAAAGAGCAAGGAAGGGTGCAGAGGCCTGTGAAAGCAAGATCCTCTGTAGTCTGAAAAACCTAGAATTAGCTCCCTGAATTTATGCAAATCAGGCATATTTTCCATGATTATTCAGTATTTATGAAGTTACCACTAGTTTGTAACCTATCTTGAGTCAGAAAGAGTCTTGAATTTGGAGTGATTTGTTATGTAGATTCAAGTCAGCAGACAGTTTACTCATCCATAAAATGAGGATGATGAAATAAATCTTGCCAAAGTTTCATGAGATTATTAGTAATTTATGAGAAGCTCCTCACACAATGCCCGACTTTTGTAGGTGCTGAAATAAAGATGACTTTGTCTCCTATGTTACCATCAGCACTAGTTCCACGACCACAGTTAATATTACTAAACAAAATGATACTAGTAATACAGATTACACTTGAAAAAAATTAGTTTAATTCTGAATGTTTGAATCCATGGAAGCAACTCTAAATGTATCAGCAAGAATGTGTTTGGTGCATGTCAGTTTACAAAGTCAGCACTTAGCAAGTGACAAAACCCAACAGCCTACTTGGATGGCTGCAGTTGGGAGGATTGATGCACGTGTCTTACTTGTATAATCACTTGGTGTGAGGTCTGCAAACTGAAGTTCTCGTCTCTCTTACCAATTGAACATCCCCCAAAGTAAAGAGGTTTGGTTTAATTCCAGCACAAGCAACTGAGAAATGGTCTCAGTATAAAGTCTGTGAAATAAATGCATTGAGTTTAGTTTGAGTGAATTGGATCTAGTCATTGTCCAAAAGGCTAAAAGGTTGATTCTCTGTTAGATCTTATCCTAGGTAAAGATCAGTCTGATTTATATCCCACCTCAAATTTATCTATCTTATCAGTGGACGATCCTGCTGCCCCAGAGTTCATGGAATGCAGATGCTGTACAAGGACCAGAAAGAAAAATGAGAATGTAATAAACCAGAAATTCTTGTATAAACCAGTTGTTAAGATCTATGAGCAAGTATACGTGGCAACATTGTGGAAAATACATATAACTTGTAGTATTTTACTGAAAAGTACATAATTTCATGTTCTAAGTCAGCAAAAATATACATATTTTTAAATATTCTTTGAATCTAAATCATAGACCTAATATAATTTGCTTCCATTTATATACATTTCATTATAGGTCATTTTACTCTCTAACATATTTTATTTCTATTTTTGTACTTTTAAAATATTCAGCATTATTTTGTTATGTTTAAAGTATAAATCTCTCTTTAGAGTCCTATAGATTTAACATTTGCAAGGAAATTTATACGTGTTATCTATTTCTTTTGAAGGGGTAATCTTGTAAAATATGTAGGACTGGCAGTTACTCTCCTATTAGCAGAAATAAAAATAGGCTCTCCGGGCTTAAGTGAGTCAGATGCTAAAGGTCAAACCAACTAGATTGTGGCAGAAAAGGGGTCTAAACATGATTGTTTTTACTTTACTTTATGCCCGCTCAGAGATTGTAGATTATCCAAAGTAAGTTTTGGAAATAGATTCAATTAATGTGCACCGAGGATAGGGTAGTCATTTAGTTTTATATTCCAATGAGTGGTATTCCAAAGGAAAAAAACTTTAGTAGCACAATCCTCCCAAGAAAGATGTAGAATTCTCTTCTTCAAACACAGAAACACTATTCTATGTTTGATGATACCCTGTGCCATCAGTAAACGAGCCAGGGATGCAGTTCCAAGACTGACTCAACTCTGCCAGAGTCAGAGCCTTAGCTGATTCTGCAAAGAACCCACAGGAACACATGAAATAACTGCCTACCCTGTCCTGAAGTGCATGGCAGTCACCAGGGGGCCCAGTGAGCCCCCCTTGAAGGATGGCAAGCAAAGGGGCACATGCCCCATGTCTGCCTGTGATTCAACAATAACCTGCTGAGATATTGACCTAAAATGATGTCCTGAGGAAGACCAGGTGCACTAATTCACCCTAATTCAAGGTGTCCTCTCCTGACCTTCAGGATATTCAGAGACCAGAACCTACCTCATCATTCCAAAATCAACTGCCCCTAATTTGGATCTGTTTTTTTGCACTCTGAATACCTCCCATGAAGCACCCTGACTACAAGGCCACATTCCAACACCTCAGCGCCTTCAGTTACATTCCTCGGGGAGGGGATTGGGCTTCACATGCCACATATGATTCATGCCAGAGTCGTATGTTTTCATTATCTGAAGCTAAACAGATTAATATACATTTATAAAAACCCATTTGTTTCCTGAAAATTTGGCTCAAGAGGATCTTAATAATCCCTCTGGATAGTGGCTTAAATAACCAACAGCAGCATCTGTGCATCAGCAAGCCAAGGGACAAGGCAGAGAAGAAGAAAGAAATACCAGCAAATGGACAGAGCTTTCTCTATTTCAGTGTGGGGGCTCTCTTTGAACAGCTGTTCAGTGTCACATTTTTAACTAAACAAGTAACCCTCACATGCTTTCTTGTGGAGAACAAGAATTGCTATACTCCAAGAAGACTGAATGCACTCAAAAGTAGTGATGAAACTGAGGGTCAGAACTTGCTAATTTCCAGTTGCTTAGTAGGTGCCGTGAGGTCATGAGGAGATGTTTTCATAAGATTCTTTTACAAAAAATTAAAAACAAATTTAAAAAAAAAAAACAGGCTTTGTAGAAAATTTGCACTAGAGTAGGGTGAGAGGTGGGGATGAAGAGAAGGATCATGGGAGAACACAAGCAGGGAATCATTCAAACCTGCTTTGGAAATTTCTAGGTAATTTTTTTGACAAATTGAATCTGGTGAAGCATAGGATGCTGTATGCTGGTATTAATGTCTTCTTATTAATTGGAATAAAATAGCACTCCACCTAATACCTAATATGTGTCATGATGATGGCTTCTAAATTTGAATGATGCACACTATCTGCTAAGTAATTTTTTTTCTGATTCGTAGGAATCAGATTCATCTTTATAAAGATATTTTGCTGTGTATCTTTAAGCCATAATGACCAGAATGTAGGTGTAAGCATCCAAGACTTTAAAGCATCTTAGAACAACACTGAACTCACAGGTGAGTCAGGAGCCCAGAAGGACCGGACATCTCAACTCTAGCCAGGAAGAGAACAGGGTGGAATAAATATAAACACAACTCAGGAACAATTCAGCAGGGATTCATTAGTGATACCAAAAAAAAAAAAAAAAAGTAAAAACTCTAGAGCTTTCTAAGATATCATCTAACCAATGTAGAATTATGATGATTCAGATTCATCTCAACTTTATTTAGAGAGGTAGGAACCAGAAGTGACAGCAGATCCTCAGTGTCACATGCTGATAGCATAGATCTAAAATGACAGGGCTCTAGTTATTTTTTGCATAAAAATATCTTATGAGTGAATAACACATTTTAAAAGGCTGATTTAAAAAGAACTGCAACTTATAAGAACTGGAATAATGATCAGAACCTAAGGGAAAAATAGTTGAATCCTCATCTTCTGATAAGATGCTATTCACTGTTCTCCTGATATAAAATATAAAGTTTGGCCAGAAAAATTCTAAGAAAGGAAAATAATATATAAAATAAACAGTAGTCTAAAAATTGTCACCCTGAAAATGAAATCCATGTATACAGTCCCTTGAAATTATTCATCTCCCTAAAATAAAATTCTGATTGATTAATTAATTCTTACATTCATTCAAACATTTTCAAGTATTTAATTAGATACCATAGGCAGCAGACAGCAGACACTGCTGTCTTGCCCATTGTGTCCTTTACAATGTATCTTCCCTTTAATAAATCTACCTTTCTTAATTCATAAAAATAACTAATTAATTAATTTAACACTGTAGGAAAAAACAAAGATGAATAAAACACAGCCCCATCCCTGTGATCTAATTCAACCTACTGTTATTGCTTCCTGCATGTCCAAATTTTTAACCAGATACAAGATTTTTCTTTCTTTCTATTTCTTTCTTTCTTTCTTTCTTTCTTTCTTTCTTTCTTTCTTTCTTTCTTTCTTTCTTTCTTTCTTTCTTTCTTTCTCTCTCTCTCTCTCTCCCTTTCCTTCCTTCCTTCCTTCCCTCCCTCCCTCTCCCCCTCCTTTTTTTCCCTCTTCCCTTCTTTTCTCCTTTTCTACATCTTGGTACCAATGTTATTGTTGTTTGTTTCTTTCTCCCAACTAACCCTATTGATGATCCCACTATTCTGTAATTTTTTTTTAAGTTTCAATAAACTAAATTTTTTCCCTCAACTGTAGAATCTCATACACATCATCTTCCCAATGCAGAAAGATCTCTCCAAACCATTTCTACTTGCTGAAACGCCACACATCCTTCAGAATTCAACTCAAATCCTTCCCTCTCTGACCAATGACATTTGAATCATGGTTCTGTCACTGCCTACCTTTGTGACTTCAGATAACTTACTTACTTAACTTTTCCACAGCCTCTGTAAAATACCTAAGGAGGTTATTTTAAAGATTAAATAAGATAGCACTATACAAGCAAATATTTTCTAGCATCAACCATTTTTGCCAATAACACTGAAAATGAAATGACGACTTTCTCTCCAGAAAGTCACAGTGTTCCTTTCTAACATTTTTTAAGAGTATTATTTATACTCTTCTCACTTCTTTGACTATATCACACATTATCCCTCAGTGTGTCTTGTGTATTTGTACAATATGATCCATAAATATACATCAAGTATTTTAATGCTTTTTTCAAATTTTATTTTTATTTTTGTTTTATTGTGGCAGAAATCTGATACATGAATTATTAGTAGCCTATGTGCCTAGGTTTCTACCTTACAGAAATGACCACTTGGTACTGTCTTCCCCAGTCTCCTCAAGTATCGGTCTCTAGCTCAGATTCACCCAGTTTTCATACATAACCTTTGTTAGGCATAATTGCTCAGTTTGTTGAGTATTCATATGTCTTCGGTCTTAAGACTCTGTCATATCCTGTTTCACTGTATAGCTATGCACTGTATAGTATAGTGTATATCTTCATAGGCCCTAATCCATTAGAAACTTCTGAAGGCTGGGAAATATTCCTTAGTTTCAACCACTTGGATTTTATAGTTTGCTCATACAGTAATTAATTCCCTAATTCGTTCATTTATTCCTCCCATCACCCTGGCAGGACACTGACTGTTGAGTGCTTATAACTGTCAAGCACTCTAACAGACTGCAGGATGGTAAGACAGGTGACCAGGGTGTGAATCCTGCTTTGTCATTGGCCATCTTGTCTCAGCTTCTCGGACATGGATTCTGCAACTGCAAATGTTTTCATCTGTTGGGTTATACAAATATAAAAAATGTTAGAGAGTCACCTGGCAGAGTCACTGCAGATACTAAGTCAATGTCAATGTTTTTCCCTCATCTTCACTCACAAATTACTTATCAGAAGATGAAATCCACACTGTGATGTTGTACTCACAGTTACTATTATTTATTTATTTATCCATTCATTCATTCATTTATTCATTTGTTCATTTATTTATGAGTCAGGGTCTCACTCAATCACCCAGGCAGGAATGTAATGGCATGATCACATCTTACTGCAGACCCTTGATCTCCTGGACTCTGAAGATCCTTCCGCCTCAACCTCCTAAAGAGATGGAACTGCAGGCACATGCCACTTCAGCTTTGTAATTTTTCTATTTTTTTTTTTTTGTAGAGATGAGGTCTTACTATGTTGCCCAGGCTAGTCTCTAACTCCTGGACTCAAGCAATCATACAACCCCAGCCTCCCAAAGTGCTGGGAATACAGATGTGAGCCACTACACCCAGCCCTAAATCTTTGTTTTGATGAGCATTTTGAAAGGTGGCACATGCTGTAGCTTATATCCCCAGATCAGTACTTAAAGCCTTTGGAAAGGTAACAATTGGTGGAGGCGAGGTGGGGGAGCAAAAAAAAAACCAAGTGACAAAATTTTAAAAGCCACTGCAGCAAACATCATCTACCCTGTTGGGAACTGTTAATTGTTGTTTTTATAAAGAAAAAAGTTGCTTATTCCAACAAACTTGAATTCCTGGTAAACTAGAATTTCCTTCCTGTGACCTGAGAGCAAGCTGTATCCTCTACAGATCCTAGTGTCAAAATGCATTTCTGATTTCTGCTTGAATGTTTTTTAGTG
This sequence comes from Carlito syrichta, assembly GCF_000164805.1. Taxonomy (NCBI): domain Eukaryota; kingdom Metazoa; phylum Chordata; class Mammalia; order Primates; family Tarsiidae; genus Carlito; species Carlito syrichta. The sequence continues at coordinate 280,356 of NW_007065577.1, forward strand.
GCCTGAGGGAACCCTGAATTTTCTTCTGTTCTTCCTGTCTGCTGTGTCAGCAGGGTTTGCACGACCAGAATCATATCCATAGTCAAGTTTTACTTGATCCAGGGCCCCATAATCAAACTAATCTATCAAATGGAGAGTACAGCACACATTTACTCTCTGGTTTTCAAATTAAAATTATTTTAAAATATAAGCAAGCCTATAGGTCACCAAATTGCAGCCAAGATTATTTGGAGAACATATCAATTTAATAGAATTTCAACTCTATATTTTGGTGATTCAGTATTAACATTTGAGAAAATCTCAAAATCACATTCTAATGTTAAATGTTCAAAATGTACCCTTTCTTTTCAGATGTTTAAAACACTTTAGAGAAACAACTTTGTATAATAGAGAAAGTTTACACTTTGATTTTTATATTTTTGAAGAGGAATTTTAGAATACAAAAATTGTAAAGGCAAAGCACCCATATAATGCCATTTAGAGACTAGAGTTTAGAAAATAATTGTCTATGGCTTCTTCTTCTTCTCATATGGAAAACCAGATATCCAAATCTCTAAACCTGTTCTGTCTTTACCATTCTGCACCATGCTGTGAATCTGAACAGCCTTCATACATTACAAAGTGCTACTTTGCCATGGTGTATTAATTCAGATACATCCCATTTGTTTGATCTAACTATACTATTAGAATTAATGCCTAATTGATAACTTGCCATAATTTCATTTTTTCTGAACCATTTTGTGCTCATAAACCATTTTATATTACTCATTGCTATATTTAAAGTCAATGTGTCCAGATTACCTCGTGATACTGTCACTACAAGACATGCATGTAGAGTGTTCAAAATTTATGAAGAATAAATCCATAATCATTTACTGCCTATGGTAAAAGCTAAAAGTGTCAGAAAAATTGACAAATTATTTTGGTGTTTTTAAAAATTAAATTGTTTTATTCTTATGGTTTTTTTATGGGACAGAATGAATCGATATGTAGACAATGCTATTTCATTTACACAGATTGGATTAGATTCAGAATGCAAAAAGATGCCAAAATATGAATAACTCAAATATATAACTTGGCATAGTCACGACACAAATTTTTAAATGCAGAACGAAAGATACACAATTGATTACTCAGAATGGTTGCTAAAGTTACTATGGTTATATAACAAATTACCCTACAATTCGATGGCATAAAATAATTATTTCTTATGCTCACATATTCTGAGAGTAAGAAGTTCAGACAAGACAAAGCATGATCTCTTATGCCTGTGGTCTCACCTTGTGGACACAAAGGTGGAGGTCTAGAATTGACTCTAGGCTTGTTATTCAGTCATCTGGCTGTCGCTGCTTGTTTTGTCGTTTTTTGTTTTTTGAGTTCATGTCTCACTCTGTCACCCAGGCTGGAGTGCAATGACACACTCATGGCCACTGCAGCCTCAACCTGCTGGGCTCAGGGGGTCCTTTCACCTCAGCCTTCCAAGTAGCTGGAATTACAGGCATGTACCACCACACCCGGCTAATTTTTCTTGATTTATTGTACAAACGAGGCCTCAACCAAGTTTCCCAGGCTGGTCTTGAACCCCTGGGCTCGCCTCGGCCTCCCAAAGTACTGGGATTACAGGCATGAGTAATCCTCTCGCCTCGGCCTCCCAAAGTACTGGGATTACAGGCATGAGCAACCGCGCCAGGCCACTGAGATCTGTCCATGTGTGTTACCTCACAATATGGTGGCTGAGTTCCAAGGAGAAGCATCTCAAGAGAGACAGCCAACCAACAACCTTTATCTTTTTTATGGCTTAGCCTTGAAAGTCACAAACTCACTCAGATTTAATGAGAATAGAATTCTCAGATTTGGTTCTTGATGGTGGTAACAAAGTCCTGAAAGAACATATGGGACTGGAAATATTTCTGTGGCCATTCTTGGAAAACCCAACAAGTAGCAAATACCCTTATAGTATAGAGTATTTTCATCACCCCAGAAAGTTCCCTCATGCCCCTTCCTGTCAATTCCAACTCACTGTCTCCCCCAGTAAATGACTATTCTGATTTATTGAATCATGATTGATTTTGCTTCTTCTAAAATTTTGTATAAATATATCAATACAGTTTGCAGTCTTTTGTATCAGCATTTTTGTCTCCCATAGTATCTTCCAGACTCATTTGGGTTATTGTATACACCAGTAGTTTGGTTGTTTTTTTTTTCTCATTATTACTGAGTAGTATTGCATTGAATACAGCAATTTTATTTTTCTGTTTTTTTTCATTCATCTGCTAGTGGACATTTGGATTGTTTTCAGTTTGGGACTACTATGAATAATGGTGTTATGAATATTCTTTAAAATTCCTTTACTGGAAGAAGAATTTGCTGGGTCATAGGGTCAGTGTACAAGGGAGGGATGCCCCAAAAATATAATTTATTATAAAAATTGTGTATTTCTTCTTACATGTTTAAACTTAAGTCACCTTCAAAGAACTCTTTGTTTGATACAATACACATATCTAGACACTCTTTCCACTGCTCAAAACCATTTTTCAACTCCTCAATTTTGATGCCTTTTAGTGCTTCTGCCATTTTTTGTTTCACCTCTACCACACTAGCAAAGCGTTTCCCTTTGAGGACTTTTTTTCATCTGGACAAACAAAACAAAAAGTTGCTTGGAGTGAGATTGGGTGAATAGAGGGGGCGGGGCATGGGGTTCATGCTGTTTTTGGTCAAAAACTGCTGAATACACAATGTGGTGTGGGCAGGTGCGTTGTCATGGTGGAAGAACCAGACCTGTTTGTCACAACTTGGGACGTTTCTTCTGCAAATCATCTCTCACAACAACGCTAGATGGTACACTGATACCAATGAGTTCCTAGAACACTTACCTAGTAGGAGAAGCCAGTACTACAAGGAGTCCTCTCTAAAATAATAAAATTAAAGATAATTCTATTTTGAGGGGGGATCTTCCCTCATATGCCTAACTTTATGAGAAAGTGAAAAGCCATTTTCCTTAGTAGTTGTGACAATGCATCCTTGCCCACATTTGGTGTAGACAGTCTCCTTTGTTTTTCATTTTAATTTCCATCATTCTAGTGAATGTAAAAAATGCCAAGTGGTAACTTATTGAGGTTTTAATTTGGATGCCCTTAATTACTAATGATGCTGAGCACATTTTAATGTACTTATTGTATATTTATATTTCTTCTTTTGTGAAATATCTGTTCCAATCTTTGCCCATGTTTTATTGTTTGTCTTTTTATTGATTTAGCAAAGTTTTTTTCAAAAAATCATTTTGTGTATAAAGGTTTTTTGCCAAAATTATGTTTTGAGAATATTTTATTCTATTTAATGGCTTATCTTTTCTTTTTCTAATGATATCTTTTGATGAGCTGAAGATTGTAATTTGATGTAGTCCTATTTATCATTTTTTTCCATTTTTTTGTTGACTACTTCTTTCTGTGTCCTACACAATGTTTGCCAACATAAAAGTCATGAAGATTTCTTAAATATTTCTTCCAGAGTCTTTATAACTTTAGTATTTATATTTTAGTTTATAATCTATGTTAAGTTAATTTTGTTTCTAGCAGAGATAAAGCCATAACTCATTTTTTCCTCATGTGTATATCCAGTTGTTCTAGCACCATTTGTCAAAAGAAATTTTATTATAGAATTGTTTTGATGGCTTTGCTAACAATCAATCAACACTATACTTGTAAAATTTTTTAGAAAAATTTTCATTATAGAATTATTTTGAAGTTTTCCTGGAAATCCATTGATCTTACATTTGCAAGTCTATTTATGGAGGATATATATGTTTCCACTTGAACTGTTATCCTTACCCCAGTACCACATTACCTTGATTACCATAGCTTTATAACAAATCCTAAAGTCATATATTTTATATCTTCCAAACTTATTTTAATTTTCAAAATTTCTTTAGCTGTGTTAGGTTTTTCATTTTCTGTATTAATTTTAAATTTAATATGAAATTTTAAATTGAAACAAATTGAAAAAATATTTTGATTGGGATTGAATTGAATCTAAAGATAAATTTGGAGAGAATTAAAATATTAACAATATTGAATCTTCCAATCCATAAACATAGTATATTTCTCCATTTATTTATATATTATTTATTTTATCTCATCAAGTTTTATATTGCTTAGTTTAGAGGTCTGGATCTGTTTTTGTTAATTTTATTTCTAAGTAGTTTATGCTTCCTAAGAGTATTGAAAATGCAATTTAAAAAATTCTAATTATGCATTTTAATATTTAGAAATACAATTAATTTTTGTATATTCAAACAGGATATTGTCACTTGACTGAATTGACTTATTATTATTATTTTTTGAGTTGGAATCTTACTCTGTCGCCCAGGCTGGAGTGCAGTGGCATGCTCATGGCCACCGCAGCCTTGACCTGCTGAGCTCAGATAGTCCTTCCACCTCATCCTTCCAAGTACCTGGAATTACAGGCACGAGCCACCACGACCGGCTAATTTTTTGATTTATTGTAGAGATGAGGTCTCACCAAGTTCTCCGGGCTGGTCTCAAAATCGTGGGCTCAGGCAGTCCTCTCACCTCAGCCTCCCAAAGTGCTGGGATTATAGGTGTGAGCCAGCATGCCCAGTCTTGAATTAACTTATTAATTCTAGAAGTTGCTTTGTAGATGCCTTACCATTTTCTCTGTAAACAATCAGGTCCCTTGAGAATAGAGATAGTGTTGTTTTTCCTTTCCAATCTACATTATTTTATTTTACTCTTTGCTTTATTGCACTGGCAAGGACCTTCATTTCAACATTTAGTACCTACTTCCAGTCTTAGAAAGAAAATGCTTAGATTTTGACCTTCAGTTTGGTGTTAATTGTATGTTTCCTTCAGCTTATACAACAGAAAACTGGCTTCTACTTCTAGTTTTCTAATTTTTAAAAACCACCAGTGAGCATTGTTTTTGTCAAATGCTCTTTCTGCATCTATCGAATTTATTTTTCCCCTTTGTCTATTAATATCATAAATTATACTGATTGATTTTAAAATGGCAAACTAAACTTTGGTTCCTTGCATATACTCTACTAGGTCATGGTGATTTTATTTTTATATATTTTTGGAGTCAATTTGTTAACATTTGTTAAGGACTTTTGCTTCTATGTTCATTTGTTTTTTTGTTTCCTTTCTTTCTTTTATGGTATTTGTTAGGTTTTGGTATCAAGGTTGTCATGGTAAATTATAGCAAACATCTCTGCCAAAATCTTTATACTGTGCATGAATGTTACCATCCCTATCAGAAGGTTCCGTTTCTTTTCCCTCCTATTCAGTCTGGTTTAGCCTTGTAAATTGCTTTCATCAGTAGAAAATGAAAACACTTAGCAGTTCTCTGCCTATATCTTATAGGGCTGCCAGCTTTCACTTTAGATCTGTTGGGATCCAGTATAAGACAACTCCATCATATGAGAGAACACACGGAGAGAGAAACATCGCAGTCTTTTCATCATTTTTGCCAGCACCCCAGACAGGTAGAAAAACTAATGTGGACTTTCCAGCCCTGCCCATCTCACATCTGAAAGATGTCACCAGGTGATGTCACAGGAAACAAGCAGTACCACCCATCTGAGAACACCCAACCTCATACAATCCTGGAAATGATAAATTATTATTGTTTTAAACCATTGATTTTTGTGGTAGTTCATTAAGTGACTTCCTTATGCTAACCTCATAAAACAAGATGGAAAGTGTGTCTGCTGCCTCTTTTTTTCTAAAAGTGTGTCTGCTGCCTCTATTTTTTCTAGAATATAAATTGCATACAATTTATATTATATTTCATTAAATGTTTGATAGAATTAAGCAATAAAATCAATTGGGTTTGGAGTGTTCTTTATGAGAAGTTTTTTATTTAAATAATAAATTGAATTTCCTTAATAAATATAGGATTATATAGATTCTTCTAGTTCATCTTGTCCATTTTAATGTTATTTTATAAATTTTTCTACTTCATTTACATTATTGAAATTATTAGCATAAAATTTCTCTTTGTATTCTGTTTTTCTTTTAATAGCTGAAAGATCTGCAGGAATATTCTTACTTTCATTCTGATTGGCATTTTTGTGAGGTTTTCCTGCTTTGATAATATTTTGTAGCTTTGTTTTTTATTTAATTAAGTTTTATTCCAATCCCTATTATGTCTTTGAACCAACTTCTTTGGTCAAATTTGCTTTAATAGTTATTTAAGAAAAAAATCTAGATTATAAAAATTGTAGTCTAAAATTTTTCTTTTCTAATATAGAAACACAAAGCTATCATTTTCTCTATAGATAGCTAGATACATCCTGAATTTGTAAATATTCTATGTTTTTGTATTCCAAATGGAATACAAATGGACTTCTGGGCTAAAGCAGACGTCATGAATAGGTTGCCCACTGGACAAATTCAGCCTACAGAATACAAATATTCAAAAACATCGCGTTCATGGCCTATATTTAAAATTTAGAGGACTTAATGTTTTCAAAATCCAAATTTCCTTGCCCAAATAAATACAATAAGAAAAAGTAAAATTTAAAGACTACTAAGTGGAAGAAGGGGTTTGCCTAACAGGTTATACCACAGTGATATCTAGAGCATAAAAATAATTTTAATTCATTTATATAAAAGTATTAATACATTATATAAAAGTGAGCTAAGAAATCATGCAGAATTCCTAAAAGAAAAATGACAAATGCCAAAGGCAAATAAAATCACTAGTAATAAAGAATAAATTTTAAAATATGCTATATTAATCATTTCACAAATTAACAAATTTCTTTTTGAAGTCAATACTGTGTGCAGTTAAGAATGGAGTGAAACAAGTGCCAGTATATTGTGGGGAGTGAAAATTGTGACAACTTTTTGGGAAACAATTTTATAAAATGCATGTGAATTGTTCAAAAATGTGATATTTGATTATATAATTCCAATTTCAGGACTATGCTTTAGAAACATACTCAGGAAGTAAGCAGAGAAGTTTACAAAAGTACGTGTAAGGAAATCTTTAGTACTATCTGTAATAACAAAACTTCGAGTATGATAGCTAAATGTCTACAAATCTGGGCATGGTTAAATAAATTGTGGTGTATACATGTTATTGCCTAATATAGCCTATAAAATTATCCTGAAGAATATTCAGTATAAGAAAATGAACAGCATAGCATTCAAAACCAATTAGCAAAATATTATTATTTTCTTTTTTGCGGTTTAATTTTTTTAATTTTAAAATTATGAGGTACAATTCAGGGCTAGGTATACAAATATTCATTGCTCAGGTACCCTTGTTGATGAGGTGTGTCCCCGCCCTTCCCCTGGCAGATTCGCACTACTGCCAATCCCACCTCCCCCGCCCCTGCAGTTTCCTGCTACTGTCAATCCTTTTCATATTGTATTACGATAGTTGTTCAAGGTCCACTTATGAGAACATGTGACACTCAGTTCTTTGTTTCTGTGAAAGATCACTCAGTATTATAGACTCTAAGTCCACCCAGGTTGCTGGAAGTTCACAATTTTGTTCTTCTTTGTGATTGCATAGTATTCTATTGTGTATATGTACCTCTTTTGATGGGCAGCACGGTTGGTTCCATATTCTTGCTATTGTGAACAGTGCTGCAATAAACATGTGTGCAGGTATCTTTTTTATAGAGTGATTTGAGTTCTTCTGGGTATATTCCCAGCAGGGGAATCGTGGGGTCATATGGAAGGTTGATTTTTAGAACTTTTAGGAATTGCCACACTGTTTTCCACAGAAGCTGTACTAGTTTACATTCCCATCGACAGTGTAGAAGTGTTCCTTTTTCCCCGCATCCTCTCCAATATGTGTTATTTTTTGAGCTATTGATGGCCATTCTGACTGGAGTCAGGTGGTATCTCAGTGTAGTTTTAATTTGCATCTCCTTAATGACTAGTGAGGCTGGACATTTTTTCATGTATCTGTTGGCTGCTCGTATATTTTCTTTTGAGAACTGTCTATTCATATCTTTTGCCCACTTGATAATGGGGCTGTTTGTTTTTTTCTTTTCAGCACGTTTGAGATCCTTGTAGATCCTTGATGTTAGGCCTCTGTCAGATGTAGAGTTGGCAAGTTTTTTTTTCCAGTCTGTAGGCTGTCTCCCTGCTCTCTTGATGGTTTCTGTGTCTTTGCAGGAGCTTATCAGTTTGATGAGGTCCCACTTGTCTATCTTATCTCTTATGGCATGGGCACTTCGGGTTTTGATCCAGAATTGGTTACCAGTTCCAACTTCCATAAGAGCGTCTCCTGCATTTTCTAAGGTTCTTATAGTTTGAGGTTTTACATTTAGGTCTCTGATCCATTTAAAGTTAATTTTTGTGTATGGGGTTAGGTAGGGGTCCTGTTTCAATCTTCTGCATGTGGTCAGCCAGCTTTCCCAGCACTGTTTACTGAGTATGTTCTCGTCTCCCCAGTGGTTGGTGGTGGAGTCTTTGTCAAAGATGAGTTGGTTGAGAAATTGAGGTTTTGCTTCTGGAATCTCAATTCTATTCTATTGGTATATGCTTGTTCTTGTACCAATACCAGGTGGTTTTGATTATTATAGCTTTATAATAAAGTTTAAAGTCTGGGAGTGTGACACCTCCTGCTTTGTTTTTTTGATTTTTGTTTTTTGGGGGTTTTTTTTGCTGAGGATTGTTTTGGCTATTATTGGTCATTTATGTTTCTATATGAATTCCTGTATTGTTGTTTATGGGTCTGTGAAGAATGTTGCTGGTAATTAGGTAGAATGGACATCTTAACAATGTTGATTCTTCCAATCTATGAGTATGGAATATTTTTCCACTTGTTTGTGTCATCTTTGATTTCTTTGAGCAGTGTTTTGTAGTTTTCATTGTAAAGGTCTTTCACATCTCTGGTTAGGAAGATGCCAAGGTATTTCTTTCTTTCTTTCTTTCTTTTTGTGGCTATTGTGAGTGAAATTGTGCTTTTTATTTGGGTTTCTGTTTGTTTATTGTTGGTGTATAGAAATGCGATTTTTTCTTATTTGATTCTGAGTATACAATATTTATCACCTATAGAAAATACATTTGTATAGAAGGAAATAAAAGTCTTATGTTTTATATATTATTCATGTTGATTTTTATTTCCTTCTTTATAAGTTTCCATATTTGCCAGAATTTTTTTATTGTTGTGAAATACACATTTACCATTTGTGATGATTAATTTTATGTATCAAGTTTAGAGAGTCACAGGGTGCCCAGATTAAATACTGTTTCTAGGTGTGTTTGTGGTATTTTCAGATGAGATTCACATCTGAATTAGTGGGTGCAGTAGAATAGATGACTCTTCCCCATATGAGTAGGCATCAGCAATTCACTGAGGGTCTGAATAGAACAAATGGCAGAAGACGGAGGAATTCACCCCTTTTTTCCTGCCTTGCTGCTTGAGATGGAACATGTCATCTTTTGCCTTCGAATTGGGATTTACATCATGAAGCTCCCCTGGTTCTTGGCTTTCATACTCAGATTGAATTACGCCAGCTTGCAGAAGACAGCAGTCTGTGGGATGCCTCAGCCTCCATAATATACCATTTTTAGATGTATATTTCAGTGGCATTATCTACATTCACATTGTTGTGCAACCATTACCTCATATGCTCAATTTTTTTAAATGACCAATTGTCATTTATGATAAAATTATGGTAAATATTATTTTCTAGTTATTTCACTAGATGTATGTCCTGACTTTCTACAATAATTGTACCAGAAACTGAAAAGTAAACATTTTTCTTATGAACAAAAGACTAATCTTAAATGATAAATCATTAGATTGATAATAAATAGATCCAAATACATTCAAGTATGCAGGTTTTAAATATTTTTTAAAAATCTATCTTGGCACAATTCCATTCACAATAGCCACACACACAAAAAAGTGAAATACCTTGGCATCTTCCTAACCAGAAACATGAAAGACCTTTACAATGAAAACTACAAAACACTGCTCAAAGAAATCAAAGATGACACAAACAAGTGGAAAAATATCCCATGCTCATGGATTGGAAGAATCAACATTGTGAAGATGTCCATCCTACCTAAGGCAATCTACAGATTTAATGCAATACCCATCAAACTACCAGCAACATGCTTCTCAGACCTAGAAAAAGCAATACAGGAATTCATACGGAAACACAAACGATTAAGAATAGCCAGAACAATCTTCAGCAAAAAAAAAAAAAAAAGCATTACCAGACTTCAAACTTTACTATAAAGCTACAATCATCAAAACAGCTTGGTATTGGTACAGGAACAGGCATATAGATCAATGGAG
>NW_007065577.1:291231-312806 GCF_000164805.1 Carlito syrichta
GCAGTGTGGCAATTCCTAAAAGCTCTAAATATTGACCTCCCATATGACCCTGCAATCCCCCTACTGAGAATATACCCTGAAGAACTCAAATTACTCTATCAAAAAGATACCTGCACACGAATGTTTATCACAGCATTGTTCACAATAGCAAGAACCAGGAACTATCCATGCTGTCCATCGAAAGAGGACTGGATTTTAAAAATGTGGTACATATACACAATGGAATACTATGCAGCCATAAAAAAGAACAAAATCATGAATTTCGCAGCAACCTGGATGGAACTAGAGTCTATAATACTGAGTGATCTCTCACAAAAACAAAGATCTGGGTATCACATGTTCTCACTCATATAGTGGACCTTGAACATCTATGATAATACTATAAGAAAAGAACTGACGGTGGTGGGAAACTATGGGGGGGGTAGGGAGGGGAAGGGAGGTGGGACTAATAGTTGTCAATATCTGTCTGGGGATGGGGAGACACCCTTACTAACAAGGGTGACTGAATGATGCACATTTATATACCTAACCCTTAACTGTACCCCACAATTTTATAATAAAAAATATTATTTAATAAAAAATAAAATAAAAAATATTATTATTTAAAAAAAAATCTATCTTGGTTAGATATTTTGTTTTTTGTCTTATCCATAAACAGTGACTCAGTGGCCAAAAAGAATGTTCATTTTTCTACTATTATTCTTTAGAAAAATCTCTGATGGGACTTTGAAGTTGTATTATTTCAAAATATTTCAAAATCATTTCAAAAAGCACCTTTCATTGCTAACATCATAAAATTTACTAAAAAATATTACAGAATAAATAATTATTTCTCTTACAAAACCCCAGAGTAGTTAACATTACGAAGGAATTGGTATATCTCTAAGACATTACCTTTTATTGTATATTATTTTTTATTAGTTGAATAAACTGGCATAGGTAGAAATAAAGCCACAGAGATTTTAAAACCTTGTATTACAGAAGAGTGATTTCAGTCTAGACCCTAATTTCATTCTTCAGTCCAGCCCTCTAGAGGCCAACACTTTCAGTACTTTGAGTTGTTTCTTCTGGTAATTCTGTCTATATTTATAATTACTTCCATTCTGACACTTCCTCTGCCATATCTAATCATTGCTCTTATTTTTTATTTCTTGTCTTTGTTTGCACAAGATTGTGGTTTGTTTGTTTGTTTGTTTTCTTTTTCTTTCCTTCCCAAACAATTCAACATGTCTATCACATGCCTTGGCATAACAACCCATCATAGTCTGAGAGTGTGCCATCCTATTCAGCTGGTGCCCAGCATAGCCTTAGATTGCTCTGCGCTTTTCTTCTATGTCTAAATGCCCTATTTACTGAATCTTTCACTTTCCTTAATAAATCTTCCAGTAGCTTCCTAAAAAGGATAAGAAAGATATGTCCTTGATTTATTTAAGTTTTTGCATATTGAGAATATATCTTTAATCTATCCTCACCTCTGTTTAATTTTTTTTTCCCTGAAAAAAGAGTTGTGGGTTGAAAAGAATTTTTCCTTAGAATTTTGAAGGCATTATAATTCACTGTTTTCTAGCTTTTGATATTGCAGTTAAAAAAAAAAAAGTCTAAGCCATTCTGATCATCATTCTTTTGTATATACACTATTTTTCCCTCTAGAATTGTCTAGGATCTTTCTCTTACAAGAAGGCTCCTTGATGTGGGCATTTTTACATTTGTGATGCCAACTCTCAGTGCCCTTCACTCAGGAGGAGATTTGTGACATTCAATTCTGGGAATTGTTTTTATTCACTTTTTGATTATTTCTTCCTATATTTCTGTTTTCTCTTTATGAAATGTCTATTGGTTTAATTTTTTACTTAGTTCAATTTCTGATAGTATTAACTCTTATAAACTGTTTATCATCTTTTTGTCATTTTTTTTATTCTCTGAGATACATCATCAATCTTATCTTTTAAGATTACTCTTTAAAGTTCTTTTTGAAATGTTACTTATTCATAGTTTTTAAAAATTTTGTTTTAAGGACATCTCTCTTAAAATATTTTCAATTCTTTTCTTCTTTATTGTCATTATTAAAGACATACAAATGACCAACAAGTATATAAAAAGATGCATAACATCACTAATCACCAGAGAAATATAAGTCAAAATGACAATGAGATGTTCCTTATACTTGTTAAGATGGTTATTATTTTTAAAAAGATAGATTGTTGAGGATGTAGAGAAATTGGAACCTTTATACACTATTGTTGGGAATGTAAAATGAAGCAGCCATTATGGAAAACAATATAGCAGTACCTAAAAAAAAATGCAAAATAGAATTGCCATATGATCAAAAAATGGTTGTTTTTGAGTTTTCTGTTTGTTTTCTCCATAACATGTTTTCTTCCTTCCCTCCTTCCTTCCTTCCCTCGTTCCTCCCTCCCTCTCTCCCATCTTTCCTTCCTCCCTTCCTTCCTTCTTTCCTTTCTTCCTTCCTTTCTTCTTTTTTAAAATTTTTGGGTGGTACTCCTTCCAGTTTGAAGTTTCTCTAAAATGTCTGGTGGTTTGGATTGTCATATCCTCTTTAAAAATGAGACACTAAGAGCTGGTTAGATGTCCAGTCCATAAGAGAAGAAAATGTTGAATGGGATTTACAAGCAAGTCCCTGGCCTTTTCCTGGAGGGGAACACTAAATATCTATGTCGAGATTTTATTTATTTTTGTTTTGACCATTCAGTTTCTCCAGAGTAGAATTTTCCAGGTTTCTGTCTGTGAAGGGATGGGTTTTGTCTGGGTGAAGAAAGGAGGTTCCTCTGATTACTTTCCCTATTTTTAGCCTCACAGGGCTTCTCTACATTCCCTTGTAATCTGTGTCTACCAAGCCAGAGCCTCGTTAGCTTGGTTTCTGCAGAAAACAAGACTGTAGTCTCTGACGGGATTCAATCCCTGCCTGTGCAGGATGGGAGAAAGTACCTACTTGAAGATAGATTTCAGTCCATGCCTTGCTTGCAGTTGACTCTTGGGCCTGTGCCTCCAAATGACAACTCCTCAGAGGTTCTGTGGGACAAACTGACACAACTTCACTGGTATTATGAACTTTGCAACCTCTCAAATTATACATTTTGTAATTGCTTTTCCTTTTCTAAGTCACACATCGCTCTCAAAACTCTCTTTTCCCAAAATTAGTGTAAATGTTTGGTCAACTGAAATTTTCTCATTGACTTTATGGGGTGTACCCTTTTAAAAAATTTTAAAGTTGTAAGGTACAATTCAGGGTTAGGTACATAAGTGGTCATAGTACAAGTGAAGTTTGCACCTCCCATTAGTCTTCAATTTTTCTGGTTTGAGATCAGTACCCTTATTAGTGTTATGTGTTCTCCTTCCCTCCCCTAGCAGTGACCTGCTACTCCCAATCTCTTTCATATAGTATTATAAGAAATGTTCAGGGTTCACTTATGAGTGAGAACATGTGGTACTCAGTTCTTTGCTTCTGTGATAGACCATTGAGTATGATGAACTCTAAATCCAGTCAAGTTGCTGTGAAGTCCATAATTTTGTCCTTGTTTGTAGCTGTGTAGTATTCCATTGTGGGTATACACTTCTTAGATACATTTTATTATTGTCTTTTTAATTTTTGTTTTAGTAAAAAGAGATAAACACATATCAATACTCCATGTATCACCCAAGTTCCTTTTTAGAATTTGAACTAGTTTAGGATCTAGTAATATTATGATGTTAAATTACCTCTCAAGAGAACATGATTGACTACTTAGTACAGGTATTTTAGTGTTCCAGCTAATGAAGATGAGCCCTATATAAGAAATAGGTATAAGTTGACTAGCTATGTTCATGAATGTGAAGCATAACATCTTTTCTCTACACGAATTTAGAGGATAAGAATATGTAAAGAATAAAAATGAAAGAATATGTGTCTTCTTTTCATCACTTTTAGATATCAAGTATATTATATCAGCTATCTAGATAGAAGATAGATGGATAGACAAATGATAGATGGGTAGATAGATGATAGGTAGAGATAGATAGATGATAGATTAGATAGATAGATAGATAGATAGATAGATAGATAGATAGATAGATAGATAAATGAGAGAGATTTACATGTATCCCACTGCTGCTGAGATTTTTTAAACACAGCAGAGGTATTCTTAAAGAACATGGGTAATATTGTAGGAAAGTGAAGAAATTCTTGTCACTGCTGTCAGTTTCTGATTGGTAGATGATAAATATAGCCTAAAAATTAAGTTGTTAAGAAACTCACTTCTCTCTACCAGTTGAGTGGAAAATGGTAGGCTGTCACAGAATAGAAATAGCAAATGGTGGTGTAAATGGACTTAAAACTATAACATTCCATCAGTGGATTGTGCAGCAGTTCCATTCCAAACCCAAAATACAGAGAACACTGGATATATAATTATATTTGCATTTGGCTCCTTTCTACTTGTGTTATTTTTCTTGGCTTAAGACTGTTAAAGAGTTAGAATGTCTTTAGTCTTTTATTTACTTATGATGTTCACAACTGGCCGAGTTTGTGGATTTAAGACAACAGAACAAACCCTAGATTAACAGAGCTGTTGAATATCCTTTTGTTAGAATATAAAGGATTCTATTAGACCTATGAAAACAGATATTAGGTACATTCTTTGCTTTAATGCATGCCCAGGTCTTTCAATAAGAAAGCACAATTAGGAATCAAATCCATGAGCCTCTTGTTACAAAAGCAAAGTTTACCCCAACACATGATATTTCAATATTAGTAATATTTAAAGTGAGTTTCCAAAAAAAATCTAGTTAAAAAATAGGGTAAAACAGTTTTAGACGTCAATAAACTTCCAAGAGACATGTCTATAATAACTGGGCACTCAACCCAGGACTATATAGCCGTCAGCTCAAATAACTGAAAGTTATCTACAAGACATAGTGAATGGAGAAAAATAAGTTATTCTCCAAGAACATAGTCTTAGAGTATGTGGCAAGATATAACCTAACGTTCATTTTTTAAATTAACATATTATTTTAGTTCTTGCAAACAAACCACTTCAGCTTGGTTTTAATATTGAAACATTAGCATAGAGGCTGTCCTGAAGTGCTATTTTTCTCTCATATCAGATCAGTTCAGAACCTTATGAGGCATTTTCCAAATAAATAATCCACTAGTCCTTACAGTTCAAGTGGCTCTGCACAGTAAGAGAATAAAAAATTTTCTCCAAGGCTATTAGACAAATTGATCTTTAAAGTCCTCATAATCTAGGAACTATGTTCTTGTAGTTAAAGAAGATATTTTTTTGGAAAAGTTTTCCTTAGACATTCATAAAATTCATGTTTATATGACTTTTTTGTCTTGCTATTGTTGTAGGGCTTTTTAAAAAATCAATACAACATATTCAACTAAAAACAAATAAAAATATGAAAACACTGATCCAGTGTTTGTTGTTCTTTCTGCCTCTAACTATTTTGCATTATATAGTCTACTAAAGTTTAAGCAAATTACTATGGGAAAACATCATAAGTAAATCAGAAATTTTTAAAAATGAAAATAATGCAAAAAAATATACATGTGAAAGATATTAAAATAGTCAATCTCTAACTTTCACCTTCCAGAAAATCCATGAAATCCATGAGAGGATTCTTATTTCATACAACTTAGTTTCCAGAAACCTATTATTCTATATTCAAGCCAACAAATGCAGAAATTTTGTGGGAGCAACTAATGTCCACATGGTTAACTCTGTACTCCAAAATATTCTATCTCCTGGCTCTGAAACAGGTTGCTTTATTAAGACTCATGTTGGCTATTTTCACTTATGGTTAGACAATTCCAAGGAAATAAAATCATGGCATTTCATATATACTTCTTTTTAAACATTGAATAGACTTGAGTGAATACAGGACTGTTTCCATTTTGTAAACCTGTACAAAGTCATAAATTATCCACTAGTAGCCAATGTTCCTTTTTTTTTTTTTGAGTTGGAGTCTCACTCTGTCACCCAGACTGGAGTACAGTAGCCGCTCCCGGCCACTGCAGCCTCGACCTGCTGGGCTCCGGCGATCCTTCCGCTTCAGCCTTCCAAGTAGCTGAAACTACAGGCGTGCGCTACCATGCCCGGCTAATTTTTTGATTTATTGAAGAGATGAGGTCTCGCTGCCCAGGTGGGTCTCGAACCCGAGGGCTCAGGCAATCCACTCACCTCGGCCTCCCAAAGGCGTGGGATTACAGGCTGAGCCACCGAGCCTGGCTGCTAATGTTCCTTTTAACTGATTAAAATTCTATTTGCTCAACCGTGATTTAAATTCTATTTGCTAAGTGAGCAAAAACTTGTGAAAGTGATGACTATGTGAAACAAGTTCAGTATCATCAAAAAATTAAGTTTAATGCTTTATTTAATGATATTGAATAATTGTTACTGTGCTACAGTATAATTGGAGATAAATGGAAGAGGTCAACTACATAAAGGACTCAAGCTCAAATCTCAGGTCTGCTTCTGACACACTACATGATCTGGGCATGTTTCTTAACCTCTCTATGACTCAATTCTCCAGAAAAAAGGCAGTAAACCCAGCACTGCATTGTGGGGTTAGTAAGGGATACAAAGAAATGATGCAGTAGAAGGCTTAGACCAAATGTGATAGCAGCCTAGAGATGTTGGTGTTGCTACTCTTATGACTATAATTAATAACATTTTCACATTAAAAAATTGAGTATTTATGAAGACTTGAGCAAGACCTTACCTCTCTTAGGTCCCCTAATTTTTTTTTACCCTTTCTGTGGTTTGAATGTTCTTGTCCCCCTCAAAATTCATGTTGAAACTTAGTTCCCAATGCAACAGTGTTGAGAGGTGGGACCTAATGAAAGGTGTTTAGGCCATGAGAACTCCTCTTTCGTGAAAGAATGGATGCCATTATCAAAAGGGCCTTCAAGAGTGGATTTTATCTCTCCTGCTTTTCCGCCATGTGAGGTCACAACATTCTTCCTCACAAGAGTATGCAGGATTCATGCTACTATCCTGGAAGCTGACAGACAGGGCTCTAGGGGCCTAATCTGCCAGTGCCTTGATTTTGGAATTTCCAGCCTCTAGAACTGTGAAATAATAAAATTTCTGTTCTTTATAAATTACTCAGTCTATAGTATTTGTTACAGCAGCACAAAATGAACTAAGACACTCCCCACCCCCACACATTTAGAGACTTTTTATAAGGACAAATGTGAGACTGAAGTTTGTAGTTTCTCCAAAAGGGGAATCGCCTCAGTAGATAACAAAAAGAAAGATAAATCTACACGGACCAGATTAATCCTGTAGCTGCATTTCAGCAATTGGAATAAGTTACTTCCATCTCCCAGGGTGATTTTCAAAACAAGCCAGGTATTTCTATCCAATAGCCCCAATTTTTGTTTTCAGGCACCTTCAGTCTTCCCATTTCCTCTCCAAGTATTGATTCCTCTTCCCCAACAAGGAATACCCCCAAATCAAATTTATCCTTTCTTCTTTCCAAATGAGTCATGCCTAGATTGCTCAGATAAATTATTTGAGAATTGTCTGTAAGTTGAAAAAGATTTTTACCCTTCTGGAATTAAGCAAGTTATAGTTTTCCCAATTTGCCATCTGTTTAGACTTTCAGATCTTGGTGCATGTCAATCTGTCAACTCAATCCCCTTTATTTCCCTGCCCTGGAAATTTCTCTTTATACTTAAAGACACAGTTTGAGTTTTATCTTCCCTCTAAAGTATTCCAGGATGCCCCAAGCAAAGTTAATCACTTCTACTGTATTTCCATAGCCCTTTGTTTTGTATTCTAAAATCATAGTATTTATTACCCTATTGGTTAACATATGTGTCTTCCCCGTTAGACAAAAGGCTAGAGGCTGTTGGATTCTTTTTTGCAGCTCTTTATGTTCCTGGCTCACTCGTGGTGTACAGAAGCTCCCCAACAAGTGATATGTGCACAACTGCTATTGATTGTTCACTTGTAAAAGTAATGCAATTGACTTGAACCTGGCAAAATTTCACCAAACAGCATATAATAATTTACCAATGCAGACTGGGTGTAAATGAACCTAAAGTCCCTTTGCCTTTGGAACAATGAGGTGTGCCTTTAGTATCATCTCTTTGTGGAGATACTACAGAAAGGCAGTAACATAAAGAGATTGACAGAGACTGGAACCAGAAAGTCTTGGTTCAAGTGTTATCCACAGGTTTGCCACCTAACACCAGGAAGCTTTTGTACCTGTCAATTTCCTTGCTAATTTTTAGTTTCCTCTTCTATAAGAATAAGAAAATAATGCCTACTTTTTGAGATGTCATGAGCATTAATGAACTGATATATAAAGAGTTGAGCAAAGGATGACACTTGGCAATGCTGAGTAAATGTAGTGATTGCTGCTGCCTCCATTTATTTGTGATGCCATAACAAAATATCCGGGACTGAATCATATATAAAGAAGACATCTTTATTTCTCAGAGTTCCAGAGTCTAGGAATTCCAAGATTAAGAAGCCACCAGTTTTGACATCTGATGAAGGTATCTCTACTTCCAAGATGGTGCCATGTTGCTATATCCTCCAGAGAGAAGGGATGCTGTATTCTCATGAGCAGAAGGCAGAAGGGCAAGAAGGTTGAATGTTGTGTGAAGCTTCTTTTTCTGTACCTAGCTCACACCTGGAGTACAGAAGTTCCCCAACAAGTGCTATGTGGACAACTGCTATTGATTGCTCATTTCTAAAATTAATGCAATTGACTTGAACCTGGCAAAATTTCACCAAGTAGCTATAATAATTTGCCAATGCAGACTGGGTGTAAATGAAACTAAAGCCACCTCACCTTTGGAACAATGAGGTGTACCTTTAGTATCATCTCTTTGTGGAGATACTGCAAGGACCTTAATCTCACTCATGAAGGAGGGACCCTCATGGCCTAATCACCTCTGAAAGGCCCCACTTCTTAATATTAAGCTTTAACATCTTAATTTTGGAGGGGCACATTCAAGCCATACCAGTGCTAAGACCCCTCTTTCTCCAGGAGATTGGTTGTAGAACTAAGGGAACACTTGGTGTGGAAGAGGGTGTAAAAGAAAAATATATGCCACCAATAAAAGGTGTAACAAAGGATTGCCCATGGACATTAACTAAAGAAAAGCTGTGTTCTCAATTCTCAATTTTGCAGTACTCAAAATAAATGATTTCCTAAATTTGTTTGTAACTAGCCATGGATATGACTATTGCAATATAGATTTTACATTGATAAACAACATTTTATAATAATGGATAACTTTTTATCATTGTTATAATACATAGTGAGTCTAGAACGAAACATAATTCTCAGTATTATACTTATTTTCAAGTAAACATCCTATAATTGTAAAAAGAAAATTTTTAAAGACATGTGTAGTCTTACAGATAAAGAAATTGAGTATATGAGGGAAGACCAAAAAAAAAATATGGAGTAAGTTTTTGAAGGCAGGCCCTCGGTAGTACAGTCTACCCCACTAGGTAAGTGTTCTAGAAATCCATTAGTGTACCAGCTTGTGTTGCTGTGAGAGGCTGCATTCAGCTTTGGCGAACTTTTGTTTTGTTTTGTTTTGTTTTGTTTTGGAGATTCTTTCAACGTGTTTGCCCATTTCATCATGGGTGATATACAAGTGCACCTGCCCACAATGTGCTCAGTGTTCAACAATTTTTGACCCAAAACAGTATAGCCCCATGCCCCACTCTCCCTATTCACCTGATCTTGTCCCAAGCAACTTTTTTTGTTTTCCCAGATGAAACAAGTCCTCAAAGAAAAACATTTTGCCAATGTAGAAGAGGCAAAACAAAAAATTGCAGAAGCACTAAAAGGTATCAACATTGATGAGCTCAAAAACTGTTCTGAGCAATAGAAAAAGTGTCTTGATAGGTGAATTGCATCAACCAGAGAGTATTTTGAAGATGCTGAAGTTTAAACAGGTAAGAATAAATACACTATTTTTTATAAATAAATTCTATTTTGGGGAAAGTTATTCCCATACAGTCTTATATTCATCTTGTCATTATAAAACTTCTGAGTCCTATTTCTAAATCAGTGAAGTTAGAATAGCAATAACTATCCTATCGAACAGAAGCTATGGAGAAGGAAAAGTTGCTAAATGTGAAAATCTTTGGAAACATTTTTAAAATGTATAAAATAAAAGTAGTGGTGGCAATAATATGATATGGAGTCAAAGGTTTCATTTGGGGAAAAAAGGAAAAGTTAAACACTTCTGTTAAATTAAATTAAATTAAATTAAACTAGACCTAAAGCTGCCTCCATACTTTGAAATCCTGCATAGCTAACTGCAGCCTAACTTGGTATGTAAGCAAGCTGCAACATAAGTTTAGAGTACATTCTTGTAATGAATAGCTGAGTGTTGGCCAATCACAGGCTGCCAACTGATCACTCTATATCCATAGAACACAAAGACTTCATCCTACCATGCCCAAATAAGGTAACTGCCCAGCTGTAACCAATCAAGCTGTTTCTGTATATCACTTCCCTTACCTTTCTGTAAACACTGCCTACCCATGTAACTGGGTGGAGTTTCCTGAGGTTCTGCTGGTTCTGAGTGCTGCCTGATTCATGAATCACTCTTTTCTAAAGCAAACTCTACTAAATTTAATTTGTGTAAAGTTGTTTTATTTCTACACACCATTTTACTTAGCAGTTACACATTGATAACATCTAGGCTATATGTTATGTGAGTTTTATTTTTATTTTGTTTAATGTCCATATGAGTAACCTTTACTTTCTTCTCTGTAAATATTTTAACAACTTTTGGCTAACCAGCTTGAAAAAAGTCATAGTACAATAATATAAGTATTTTATCTGATTCTCACAATGACTTATATTTTTAAGCAAAACAATTACTATGGGATTAAATAATTATTATGAAAAGAAAATATTTGAAAATAAACTACTGTCACACAAAAAAAGACTTTTTCAGAGTTATCTTAGTTATTACAGAATCAATAAATGTTCTTAACTACAAGAATTTTATTATGCCTTGTAACACAGCTTGGTAAATTTGTTACGTCTCCCTGAGAATTTCTGGCTGATTCTACTGTTTTCAAAAATCACGGTGCTCTACAAGAATGTTGAGTTGTGCGTATTCTTATACATCCTCCATTTCACACTTGGCCGTGTTCCTTTCCTTTGCTCAGTAGGGTAAACCTTCTTTGGGCACACACTATAGTGAGAGAGCTAGACTAGTTGGAGCCCTGTGTAAATGAAGCCTCAGCCATGGGTCTAACTCCCACTGGGGCCAGTTGTCTTGTGTTCCGCCCCATAGCCAGACAGTACCCCTAGTTGGGCTATGTGTTCAAAAAAGGGTGGTTGAAAGATGAGGCTTACTATTAGTGCACATAGGTCCTCCCCAGAGGAAAAGTTGCTCAGAGTATGTGCCCTACTGAAGGAGATTTAGGAGGGTCATTTCAAATTATAGGCCAATACAACTTAATATTCATTTATCTCACTGATCACCATCAAATCATTTGTTTTAAGAATGCATCACCATCTGTGGCAGAAAAAGCTATGCTAAAAATGCTCCAATGTTCAGTCTTACAATCACAATGATAAAAACTCTAATTATTTTTAGAGATTTCTCTTATAGTTAATCTAGAGTTCTTTACTTCTTCCCTTCCTCTTAGACTCATTAGAAAATGATATTCAGTCTCAGACTCCATGAGAGAAATCTTGTTTTATTCATGATGAGACCATTTTAAATGCTATCCTTTATTTGAGAATTAACATCACACCTACCCAACTGACCTCAGGTTAGAATGCCAAATTGTATTCACTGATTAGAATTTTTCACTGAGGCATGCTGCTGTTCATTTCCTGTTCCATGTTCCCTTAGTGACAAGTTTCCCGTGAAATCATTTATTTGTGTAGTAAATCAGCCAACCATCATTTATTGAGCATTTATTGTAAGCCAGGCACTCATCAGGTGTTAGTCACTTAGAGCAGCTTTTAAACTTCAGAGAGGATCTTACTAAAACATAGATTTTGATTCAGAAAATTAAGGGGTGAGTCCAAGATCCTGCATTTGTCACAAGCTCTTCTGCTGATCCAAAGACCACCTAAACCACTGTATAAATTTTGTAAAATTTTGTAAAAACTGAACAACCAGCTTAAATTCAAAAGAGAATGGACCTAACTCTGAGCAGGTCAGTTTTTCAATTAAAGTTTAGATTTTCTATGCATATTTAACTAATTAGACATAATTTTTGAAAGAAGAACAGGACTAAATTACAAAACATTATAAAACGAGTTTTTTGTTTTAGGTTGCATAGAATTATGATCTAATGACAAATAAGGTAATACCTAGTAAAGCTCTTTTTATATTTGACTACATGAAGAGATAAAATTCATTTAATTACCTGCCTATATTCAATTGTGTTTAGCTCAACTTTAATTGCATACTGCCTATAAAATTTTAATGGTGCTTAAAACACTGAAATAGTGTTTTCTTCTTAAAAACTGCATATCATTGTTAAAAGGGTTTTTTTTTTTCCTAATGGCATATTTGGAAAAACTATTGTATTTTCTGAATTGCTCTTTGAAAGCACAAATCTACTTACCAGAAGTTTCACAAGTAGAGTTTTCCATCTCAAAATTGAAGTATGACAAGCAAAATCCCAAAGAAGATAGCATGGGTTGATTTAAGAGGTTTCTAATTCATTACTTAAATTTCCATGTGTGGAGAAAATTCTGTTGGAAACCTTATAACCCTAAAGTGAATGCTAAGTAAGGGATGGTGGTTTCCAGGTTTTTGTGACTCTATAAAACTCCAATTCATCAGAATAGAGCCCTGTGCCACAATCGCCAATTGTGTTTCAGTTTGACGAGTGTTGCTTCTTCTCACCAAACATGTGTTCTGTGCTCACTAAAAACATGTTTTTGTGACTCCTACTTAAGAATGTAAAAGCTCAAGGAGACACGTGTTAATCTGTCCTTGATATCAAAAAATCAAATCATACCTATGAGTTTATATTTTCTGTAAATGTGGAAAATATTATATATTTAAGAATATACAGGTCAGGTGTGGTGGCTCATGCCTGCAATCTTAGCATTTTGGGAGGCCAAGATGGGAGGATTACTTATGGCCAGTAGTTCAAGACCAGCCTGGGCAACATAGAAGGACCCCGTCTCTAAAAACAAAACACAAACAAAAAATACACAGTAGAATTTTTTTCAGTTTGTTTTTACTGAATAGACTCCATTTTCTAGCTTATTTTCTATAGCCTCGCTTCAAATGCTATCTAAAATTTAATACCAAACACCTATTTGGAATTGTATTTTTAACTCTTAAGCCTATAGATGATTACTAAATCAAAAAGTATACTTTCTCTTCCTTAAACCGTACTTTAGGACATCTAGTTGTGCCTTTAAAGCACACACCCAATAACAATCCCTTATTTATCAAGGGGTACTTTCAGTCAACTATCTCTGTCTCCAAAGAGAAGGAAGAAAAGCTGTTCCTCCTCAAATACCGTCCTTGAAGCTCAATAAGACATAAAGCACAGCCAAACTTGCCATTCTCCTGGCAAGTCCTCAGCAAAATTGTCTAATGTCTGAGAGCAATTTTAAAATATGCTAAAAATGATATGCCCACATTTGCCTGTATTCATTCTTGAGAGGGAAAAGTAGCTGAACATTCTTAGCCAGCCTCTTCAATTTTACTGTGTGAATTCCCTTGTGCTGTGGGTTCATTCAAAGCCAGCAGTATCGCTTTACACAGTTTTTCATTGTACTCAAGGGAAGTTTATGGAAATGTTACAGAAATAAGCTACAAATGGGAACCTGGCTTTCTGCCAAACTGCATCTCTGTCTCCTACTCTAACAACGTTTTTTTTCTCCTTCAGCAGTTAACACGTTCTATATCATCTATAACATTTATTTAAGGCTAATTTCAAAAATACAAAATGCAGGTTGAGTATCCCGTATCCAAAATGCTTGGGATACGAAGCATTTTGGGTTTCAGATTTTTGTTTGTTTGTTTTGGGAATATTTGTATATAAAATCATGTTTCCCTTAGCAATGGGAATATGTTCAGAGAAATGTCTCATTAGACGATTTTGACATTGTGTGAACATCTTACACAAACATAGAGGGTATACCTACTACCCACTTACGTTATGTGGTAGAGCCTATTGTTTCTAGACTATAAACCTGTACAGCAGGTTACTGCACTAAATACTGAGGACAATTATAACACAATGGTCAATATTTGTGTATCTACACATATTTGAACGTTGGTAAGTTGTAATTTTATGGAACCACCATCACATATGTGGTTGGTTGCTGACTGAAACTCTGTTAGGCAGAACATGATTATGCATAATAAGATATCTTGGAGATGGGACCAAAGTCTAAACACATAATTCATGAATGTTTAATATACACCTTATACCTTATTCAGGTTTTGTGCATGAAACAATGTTTTGACTGCAACCCATCACATGAGAACAAGTATGGAATTGTCCACTCATGGTTTTATGTTACTCAAAAAGTTTCAGACTTTGGAGCATTTTGGATTTCAGATATTAGATTCTAGGATTAGAGATAGTCAACCTGTTATAGCAATCATACTTCCACCAATATTGATTACTGATAATTATGTTATGCAACTGTGTATGTCAGCAACCTTTCTAAAGGCTTTATATAGACTAACTCATTTAGTTCTCTCAATGACCCATGAGATAAACACTGACTATTCCCATTTTACAGATGAGGACATTGAAGCACAAAGAGATTAAAAGATTTGTCCAGAGTCACTTGGCATGTCAGTGGCAGAGTGGAATTGGAACCCAAACTTTCTAGCACCAGAATCTAGGTTCTTAATCACTCAACCTATCCTCAACTGCCTCGGTAATTTCCATAGGCTGTCCCAGACAATTTCCCTGTCTTTCCAGGATAAACTTGAATAAATCAAAAAGAGCTATTGAAAAGAGGAAGATGAATTTATTTTACTTTTGACTTAACTTATTTTATATTACCTAGGCCTCAAACTATACATTTTTAAGAAATTGCAGTGCAATTTTCTTTCAAAGATGGGCAAGAATTTTTTAATTTTTAATTTACAGAATATGAACAAAATAGCACATATTGCCAAATGGTGTTTACAAATACAAAGTATGATATTTATTTGTCTAGCATATCCTTCCCTTTATAATCATAGTGAGTTTTGAAAGGGTTGGGTTCCACTAATAGAAATAATTTTTAAGGGAGAAAGCATAGATTATAAAAAGGAATAGATAGCAAAAACTTTTTTTCAAAATTCTGATTCACATCAATGTATGACATTGTTGATGCATACGTGATGCTTACTGGGATCCACTCACTCTTAAAATTGAGATTAGAAACAGGAATTCTCATGAGGTTCCTGGGCCTTCCAGGTTTGATAGGAACCATAAAAACAGGAATACATTCCCAATATGCTTTTTCCTTATGAGTGTAGCTTAGTTGAGCAGAAGATTCGCAGCCAAAAATTCCTGAGAAGTACTTCCAGTCCTGACACTGACTTGTTCAGTGACCTTGGCAACCTGCCAGGCCACTGTGATTTTTATTTCCTCCTCTGAAAAATTAGCAGAACACTTTCCTCCACCCCAGATGTTGGAAGACTTCATTAATGTCAGCATTTGTGTAAAAATGAAATGCTGTTTACCCAATAAATGCCAACTAAATCAGAATTTTTACTCCCACTTTTGACAGGCACTATAAAGCAGAGAAAGAAAAACATTAACTTTACTAAAATAGTTGGTATATCAGGAATTCTTGAAACTTTCTTTCTATTAAAGTTGAGTTATAGAAATAGTACTCATCCAAAAATCAGTGAACCCCTAATATAGGAAAGGGAGTTCTCAAATTTTACAAAAATTGCAGTTGCTAAAATTCACAGCTTTGAACTATCAATAGTTACCTCTGAGAAACCAATTCCGTCCTTGGCTAGTGATTAGAGGGTAAGTTAAGTAATGTTAAGAGAATATGACAGAACTAGACAGAACTAGACAATGAGAACTAGTCAGCTGCTCATTGGGTATATTGACTCCATCTTATGACCTTTCAAAAATGAAAATACAACTCATCACAATTGAGGGATGCAGCAAAAACAGTGCTTAGAGAAGAGAAGAGGATACCGGAGGCTCACATATATGAAAGGTCATATGAAGATGCAGGCAGAGATTGGAGTCATGGTGGCACAAACCAAAGATTGCCACGGGCCACCAGAAGCTGGAAGAGGCCAGGACAGTTTCTCCCTGAAAGTCTTCAGAGGAAGCATGGCCCTGCTGGTATTTTGATTTCAGACTTTTTGCCTCCTGAACCATGAGCCAATACATTTCTGTTGTTTAAAAAAAATCATAGCTTTGATTTAATACTAGTGTCATTACAGAGGTGTGCTAATGAGGATAAGGTGATGTATTTTACTCCCATTGAAACTACGATCTCCTTATGTTCTGTGGTCCCAGATGGTACCACTGCACCATCAGCCAGGCATCTCTGAAATGCATACTATGCATCACAGGGAAACGAAAGTCAGTAGACTGGCATGCCACCATTCACGTTTCTAAGAAAACTTAATGTTCCTATCTTATTTCCTCTCTCACTATCTTATGTCTACCAACACATGTAACTGAGCGTTTGTTCATTCATATATTCAAATATATGTATTGAGTATTTACTGTGTGTGAGGCACTTTACTAAGTAAGTATTGGGAATATATTAGTGAATAAGACCAAAATAATCTTTGATATCACAAAACTTATTCTAAAAAGGAACACAGGCATTAAGCAAGTATTTATAGTCAAAGGTTGAATCAACATATAAGGAAAGTTCAGAGAGACCTAATATTTTATAGAAACCAGAGAATGTCTCTCCAAGGAGATGACATTTCATGGTAGAGAAGAATGTGGTCTAGACAGAGAGATTAGCATGAACAGTAAGTAGTGAAAATAAGAGAAAGCATAAAGTTCAATTTGGCTAGATCTCATAGTGAAGCAATGTGAGGATGAAGAAACACTTTATCCTAAGGAACCTGAGAAGTTATTGAAAAATTTTGTATAAGGATATGGAATGACTAGATGTATTTTTTTTTTAATTTAATCCTTCTATTAGTTTAGGAACTAGACGGGAGGAGAACCCTAGGGTCAGATATCTAAGTGAGGAGGTCTTAAAAATTGCTTCATATACATTAATGATAGGCTGGATGAGGGTGCTAGCAGAGAGAGTGTAGAGAAACAAATTAATTTGACAATTGTTAGGAAAATAGAGCTAGCTGAACATAGAAACATACTGGATAGTTTGGAAAGAAAGTGAAGGAAACGGGCTGATAAGAAAAAGTAAGATTCAAGAAGTACTCTCAGGTCCAGAGCCCAAATACGGTGTAGTGACAATATTTACTGAAGACAATGAGAATACACAGCTTCAGAAAGAGGATGAGTTTAGTTTCAGACTCCATAAGTCTGCAATGCCTGAGAGATATCTCAGTGAAGATATTCCAGAGCATATTTAAAATATGACTACTGAGAGCGTTTAAGCTGGAGATAAAGACTTGGGGATCTTCAATATGTAGATTGAAAATAACACCAAAAACAGTTTGTTTGCACAGGGAAAGTGTGTAGAGTGTGAAGAATGCAAAGTCTTGAAGAGAGTTTGATAAGTATCAACAGTTGATAATAGAGGAAGCAGGAACAACAGAGGAGACTGAACAGGAGAAGGAAAGAAGAAAGCCAGAAAAGTCAGGGAACTGGTCAGATAAGTTGCAGTACAATAATATAAAAGAATCTGTTGCAACTTTTTAAAACTACTGTTTTATATTGCCTCCAAGGTATTGTTAAGTAAAAACAAGCAAGCTTCAATTCTTCACATATAGTAGTTTACCATGTCTATATGCTATTATATATAAAAGAAATAATATATATGCTATATATACATAATGAATAAAAGTGAGAAGTGGAGACAAAGAGTATAGAGAGCCCTTTTTAGAAAGTGACTATGAAAGGAAGGTCAGCAATATGAGAAATAGCTATTGGATAATGTGAAATCAAGAGTAGCTTGGCTGACATAATTAATGAGCAAATTCAACGGCTGATACAGCAAAGGCAGTATGGAGGAAAAGCTGCAGACCAAGCAGAACATGAGGAAGATGGTGGCCCTGGCCACAAGAAAAAGAAGGGAATGAGATCCAGAGCATAGGAGAATGATTACCTTAGAGAAGAGGAAGTACACCTTTTTCAAATGTAACACATGGAGAAAATAACAGAATGGTGTGTATTCAGGCAAGATATAGGTTTAGTAATGAGAAATTTCATAAATTACTTTTAATTAATTCTATATTCTCTCTGGAGAAGGCCCAGAATGCTTAGGGAGGTAGTTAGTCAGAAGTATAAAAAATCAAACCAGATTTAAACTTGTAAATATGAACAATTGTCATAATATTATAAGACAGGGATTGGCAATATTGGAAAACTGCCAGGAGAACAGGGCACACTTCATCAATAAGGGGACCTGATCTCAAATCAGGTAAAGTGGGGACCAAAGTGAGGCCTAAATCTTTTCTGTAAAATAACCATCTGTACACCTAACCCTGAATTGTACCACACATCTTTAAAATAAAAATTAAGCAAGAAATATAATAATAATTACAAACAAGCAAAAAATAAATAAAATTGTAAATGGAACAAACAAGAAACCTAACTAATTTGGGAAATCTAGAATGACTGTTAAATGATGTCAATGTTGACAATGTCCTATAATGCTTATTTATTTTTATTTCTTACCAAAATCCTATTCATTTCATGAACTTAGCTTAGTTTTGTACATTGTTTCTAATGAAAAAACAACAATTTACATTACAATATTCTCTAGCAAAATGAGGAAAAGCAATACACAGTATCAAAGAAACAGACTTAATTCAAGATTGCAAAGAGAAGTAATTTCAGGTTGGCAGTGGCTAGTTAACTTGAAATCCAAGTAGAATGTCTTCAAAAAGTCACTTAAGTAAATACTATAGTCACAAATTTGAATAATTGTAGTGGTACAATGAAGTAATAAACTTCTTAAATCGATAAGAAAAAAGAGAAAGACAATTGAAACACCAGGAAAAAAACACAAATCTGTCTAAGAAATTATGGCACAAATTAAAAGTGACATAAAGTGGCATCAAGAAACACCACCTAAAATTGACTAAAAAAAGTTTTAAGGTAATATTTAAAGTTATAAAAATTATAACTAATAGAATTACTAAAATATAGTATTAACAAAAATTAAGAGAAAAAGTGGGCAAGGGAAGATGGAAAATAATTTACTTGTAAGAAATTAAAATTCTTAATATTTCATAGCAAAAAATATTTCCTTACCTTTTCTTTATTATATATGCAAAATATGAGCAGAAAAGTTCATACCTACACGAATTCAGCTTTCTTTTCCTTGAAGTAGTATAGTAAAAACAGCATGTGTTTTGGAAGGAAATAGACCAGGCTTTAAGTCCTTTGTCTGTACTTAGTGTCCGTGGGCAATATACTTTAGCTCTCTGAACTTTAGTTGGAGAAATCAATTACAGAGTGAATGTAAAGAGGCCAGGGCAGTATTTTGCACATAGTAGGTGCTCGATGAATAATTATTAATATTTCTATTACTGTATATGGAATCTTCTTGAAACAAGAACTCAGCATTTGATAAGGTTGATTACTACTTATTAACCAGGAACATAGCTTCATTATGAAAGTTGCAGCATGGGAAGATCCGCTGTTTTGCATTAACATTTAATGTAATTAACTGCCTGAGTAAAAGGAACAAAAACTGATTTAGTGTCTCAGAGGATAAAGAGGTGAACAGTGGTTCCCAATCCATAATACCCTGATCCCTGAAGGGCCCCCAAAGTAGTAATTAGCACCTCAGACCCAGATGAAATATTTCAAAAATGTAAAGGACATTTTACCACAAGCGCAATAATATGCCAAACGTCTTTGTTTTTGTTTGAAATAATATTAGCTCATTTGTGGGAGCATGAGTTACTTTTTGCTCATTTTCTCTAATTGGCAGTTAGTTTTATATGCCTTGATTAATTAAAATTGGAAATTGAATTTACTACGTAAATGAAGGTCTTTTGGTAGAAGCATTCCTCTGATGAGATGGAACCCGCATGAGGAAAATAACTGAAGTAGTTGCTTAGGATTATCTCTTCCCTACAACTCTGGTTATCCTGAAGAGGGGATTCCCTGAACATCCCTGGCTCCTTGCTCCACTCTTAGAACTCCCAGGGAAACAGAGAGGGCGCCCTGAGAGGTGAGCCTTGGAGGAGGGGCAGGATACTCATGGTCTGGCTCTTCTGCGCCTCTGTCTTGAACAAATGGAAAGCCCGCCTTTAGCAGTACTCCTAGTGCCCTGAATGGCACAAGGAGCGGCTTTGACCACTCAGTGCAGCCTATTGAAGATGGGTACATTCGATCTGGGTGTTCAGAGATTTAAATTCATTGTTGCGATACATGTTAAGTCTTACCTTCTAATCCCACTTATTATCCATGGAAACTTTAAACCCCATTCGCCTATTACACTCCATGAGCTAACTCTTCTCTCCCTCCCCGTCCCCCACCCCATAACTAAGGAGGAAAAAAGGGACTTAACTTCTTGAACCTCCTAAAAAAATCTCAAAATAGTACTAGGTGGGAACAACTGCTTTCAAGCCTTCAATATCACTGAGGCAACTTGTTAAACAATTGCACAACCTCTAAAGGAGATAAGCAGAAATGTGAAACTTACACTTGAAATATAAATAGCTGACTACCCTGCAAGACAACACTTATAGCACGTAATTAACACAGTTTGGCATCCGCAATAAAATTCTATTGAGAGAACAAATTGACATGTTTCGATTTTTGGCAACCTGTGTTAGTCTCCAGAAAATGATGACCTCAGCAATAAGGGCTCAAATGTTTCTTCATCCTCTTGTCCTGAATTGTGGAACTTCAGTACTTAGGGGGATCAATCCATATGTTACTCATTGTTATGAATTTCTGATTTGTAGCTGCTGTTTTGTTTTTGCTTTTTTTAATTCTAGCAAAGTTCATTTTGACTTGTGGAACAAAGATCAGGATGAAACAAATCAGTAATAAGTATAAATGTATGGTTAGGTTCAGGCTACAATAATAGTTGGGGAACAAAATATATATTAAATTTTAATGTTAATACTGACAACTTTTTTAACTTTACTATTTTTAATAAAGTTAAAAAAGTTAACAAAATATCACTTTTCCTAGATGTCTTCCTAAAGTCCAATTTTTTTAAACACCCACTTGATTGAAAATTATTTTAATAAATCATTGTAACTATAGGATTATTCTACTTGGGGTAGTACAAATTGGTTTTATTCTGTGGAAAAAAAATGTATCTTTTAAAAGTTTGTGATATTAGTCAAACCATCCTATGAACTTACTTCTAAAACCAAAGGCTATAGAGCTCAAGAAGAGAGAAATAAAGGGGAAAAAAAAAGAAAAAGAAAGGAAAGAAAAGGTAGGGAGGGGGGAAAAGGAGGGAAGAAGGGAGGTAAAAAAGATTTTAAGATCAATTTTAAAGAAAGAAAG
>NW_007065578.1:0-362 GCF_000164805.1 Carlito syrichta
TCTCTTGGGTTTTCAAGGTACACGATCATGTCATCTGCAAAGAGAGATAGTTTGACTTCCTCTTTTCCTATTTGGATACCCCTGACTACCTTCTTCCCTCTGATTGCTCTAGCCAGGATTTCCAGTACTATATTGAACAGGAGGGGTGAGAGTGGGCATCCTTGTCTGGTACCAGTTTTTAGGGGAAATGGTTCCAATTTTTGTCTGTTTAGGAGTATGCTGGCTGTGGGTTTCTTGTAGATGGCTTTTACTACTTTGAGTTATGTTCCCTGTATGCCTAGATGTTCGAGGGTTTTTTTTTTTTTATCAAAAGCTTTTTCTGCATCTAATGATATAATCATGTGGTTTTTGTTTTGACATCT
>NW_007065578.1:382-1225 GCF_000164805.1 Carlito syrichta
CTTCATTAGGATTGGAATCAGTTCCTCCTTAAATGTCTTGTAGAATTCTGCTGGAAAGCCATCTGGTTCAGGACTTTTTTTTTGTCAGTAGTTTTCTTATTATATAGTCAATTTCCTTGATTGTTATTGGCTTATTTAGAGTCTCTATTTCTTCTTGTTTCAACTTAGGTAGGTTGTGTGATGACAGAAAGTCCTCCATTTCATTGAGGTTTTCAAGTTTGTTTCCATACAAGTGTACATAGTAGTCTCTGATGATCTTTTGTATTTCTTCAGGGTCAGATGTGACTTCATCTTTTGTGTTTCTGATTGTTCTTATTTGGGATTTTTCTTTCTTTCTCTTGGTCAGTCTAGCTAGGGGACCATCAATCTTGTTTATCCTTTTGAAGAACCAGCTTTTTGTTTCATTGATTTTTTGTATTGTCTTTTTGTCTTCTATGTCCTGGATTTGGGCTTTTATTTTGGTGATCTGGATTCTTCTGCTGAAATTAGGGTTTTTGCGGTCTTGCTTTTCCAGCTTCCTTAGGTGGCTAACAAGGTTGTTAATTTGTGCTCCTTCCATTTTCTTCAGGTGTGTTTGTAGGGATATAAATTCCCCTCTTACTACAGCTTTTAAGGCGTCCCAGAGATTTTGGTAAGATGTTTCCTCATTCTCATTTGTTTCCAGGTATCTTTTGATCTCTATTTTGATTTCATTGTTGACCCAGGAGTTGTTTAGCATCATGCTGTTTAGTGACCATGTCTTTTGTGAGTTTGGGGGGACCTTGTTGGTGTTAATGTTTATTTTTTTTTCCACTGTGGGTCTGAGAAAGGTGCATGGTAGAATTTCGGTCCTTTTAAATTTTT
>NW_007065578.1:1653-20694 GCF_000164805.1 Carlito syrichta
CTTTCTAATGAGATGGGTCTCTTGAAGGCAGTATATTGTTGACTGGTGATATTTTATCCATTTTGACATTCTATGTCTTTTTAGTGGTGCATTTAGTCCATTCACATTCAGGCTAATTATTGAAATGTGAGAGTTCATCCCTATTATAGAGTTCTTATAGAGTTGTTCTTCCACTTGGTTTATTGTCTTTCTTTTGTTTTGGGTGTTGGTTCATGTGTATTTTACTCTTTTTCCTGTACTCTTCTGAAGAACATTGTTCTTTTTTTTCCCCTTTTCTTTGTGTTTAGTACTTTCTTAAGTGTTTCATGTAGAGGTAGTTTGGTTGCAGCGTAAGTTCTTAGGAATTGGATATCTGGGAAAGATTTTAATTCTCCCTCGCTGATGAAGCTTAATCTGGCAGGGTAGGTTATTTTTGGTTGAAATTTCTTATCTTTTAGGACTTTGAAGATAGGGCTCCAAGCTCTCCTGGCCTGCAGGGTTTCTGTAGATAAGTCTGCTGCTATTCTAATTGATTTTTCCCTGGTAGGTGATCTGACCTTTTCCTCTTGCTACCTTTAGAATTTTTTTCTTTTATGCCTACTTTGTTTAGGTGGGTTATTATGTGTCTTGGAGTTGGTTTTCTCATTTGTTGTCTTGCAGGGGTTCTCTGAATCTCTTATGTTTGAGTTTTTGCATCACTGATTAGCTAAGGGAAGTTTTCTTTAATGATCTCATGGAAGGTTTGTTCCACTGTGGTCTCTGTCTCTTTTTCTGCCTCAGGAAATCCAATTAGTCTTAGCTTCTGTCTCTTGAAGTAATCGCTCATCTCTTGAAGGTTTTTTTCTGTCTTTTTGAGCTTGTTTTCTGTGTTTTTGAGAGTTTGGGTTAGTTCTATAGTTTGGTTCTCAAGCTCTGAGATGCTTTCTTCTGCTTGGGTAATTCTGCTTTCCATGCTTATCAGTTTGTTATTTATTTCATTCACAGTATTCTCTATTACTGTTATCTCAGATATCAGCTCCTTTCTAGTTTCTTCTTGAGTCTCTCAATTTTTTTTAATCTCTCCACTAATGTCTTGATATCTAAGTTTGTAGTTTGAGACCAATCATTCTGGGGGCTCTTCATTGGTTGCATTCCGAAGTCAGTTTTCTCAATGTCTGCCCTCCCAGGTGTCTGGGAGAGACCCATATTCTTCTTTTGGTTTTTCTTCATTTGTGTAGATTTTTCTCTCACCCCTTAGTGGATAAAATCCCTTGAGCTTTAATCTCCAGCCTCTCCCCCTCTGTTTTTTTTGCAGGCAGCTAGCCTGCTGCCTGGGAGATCTGTGACACTGGTCTTGTTTAATGACATCAGCATGGGAACTGAGGTGGAGGCTCTGATAGGTGGGCGGGGTGATGAGATGTAAATATGCCTTGAAAATGGCAGAAGTGGTGGTTTTACTTTCACTTTTATGGGTGCTCCTGTGGGTCTCT
This sequence comes from Carlito syrichta, assembly GCF_000164805.1. NCBI lineage: Eukaryota > Metazoa > Chordata > Mammalia > Primates > Tarsiidae > Carlito > Carlito syrichta. The sequence goes on from NW_007065578.1 coordinate 3,102, forward strand.
AGGTGGGACCAGCTGCACAGCTGGGCTTTGGATCTGGGGTGCCACCAGCAGGCTGGGGTGGAGAGGGTAGGCCATTCCCTCCTCTGGAGCTGGAAGCCTCTGACTGGCACCTTACAACAGCTTGAGGATCTGCTCCCTTACACAGGCTTGTGGTCACATGCTGAGTGCCTCAGCCAGGGTGGGCCTGGGGCTTCCGATCTCCAAGGCTCCAGAGGGCAGGTGGTGGCTCTGGGTCCCTCACAGGGCACTTCAGCCAGAAATGGGACCAGTATCTTTGAGGGATGGGTGCCCAAAGCATCCCTGGGTGACCAGCAGTTTGGTGCTGGGTGCTGGTCATGAGGATGCAGGCAGGGAAGGAACTGCGATTCGGGATTCTGGTTTCCCCAGCCAGCCGGAATCACATATAGTGGAGCAGCTGTGATCGGGCCACAATATCTAGCCCTGCATGGGACCAAAGGTCCCCAGGCCTTGTACCAGTGCAGCTGGCGGTGGGCAGTGGGGTGCAGGAATAAAACTAAGGGTCTTTTTGGGAACTCACGTTCAGAGAGTCTCACAGATCCATCTATGCAGTCGCCATCTTCAGGCAGTTCTTGAAAATCAATTTCTAGTTCTTTCAGAAATCAACACACTGTCTTCCAATGAGGTTGCATTCCCACCAGCAGTTCCAAAGCTTTTAACCAATGATTCTTAATCTGGAATATCCATCAAAAGTACTAGTGAAATTTAATAACAATTGCTTAGATTCATTTCTAGAGATTCTGATTTAGTAGGCTAACATTAGAATTCAGACATCTGCCTATGTATAAACTTTCAAAGATTATATTAGAATGCATTTCTGGCTGAGAATCATAGCTTGAAATTTTGGGTGACAATGGGTCAAATATTAAGGGCTGTACCATTCATTGTAGGGGTGATTTTGGAGAGCTGATGAGATGAATGAAGGTGTTTCTGTAATCAACCTTGCATGAGTTATCATTGCATAGTTCATAGTTACAGGCAGACATTGCACTTGACAATAGCTATTTCAATTGTTTTCCAATTTCTTGAATCACGCCACATTTCTGGACATAGTTCCATTATTTATTCAAATGTAGGGTACTTTCTCCCTCAACAGCAATATTCAGGAAAATCCTTCCTGATGCTCAATGAATTTCACCAATCTCTGGGTAGCTGCTGTTCTGTTCCAAAATGCATCTATACACACATTTTTTTACTTTGCTAATATATCTGTAATGAATACACTGTAATAAAGAAGTGCTTAGGAGACAGTTCTAATGGAGTATGCCTACAAATCAGAAAGATTTAAAATACTGCTAAAGTGTTATTTTTAAATATGCTTAAAATTGTTATATGATTATTCCCCAAGCATATAATTAGATAATATAAAATTTAATAATCATCTAACACATTTAAGGAGTAATTTGTCTGCAAATAAAGTAAAAAATGGAGGTAAATAGAGTAAGTTTTATAGATTGAATTGAACTCCATGGGTCAGAACTGTTTCCTCAAGCACAGTCTTAAGAGATTCCTATGAGTCTGGTGGCAAGGAACCCAGACATGTAAACTTGTGCATTTGGGATGGCAGCATTGCAAATAGTGCTAATAATGGTGAGTTTCAACTAAGTTAGTACTGTGTACAGAGTGTTTACATAATCAATATGTTTCTCACACCTCTAGGTACAATCATACCTATGTGTGAGTCATATGGTCGGCTATTAAATAATAAACATGGAAAATATTCTATATACTTGCTTTGTTTTGCCTCAGAGTGAGATAATATTTGGTCAGTGATTCATTTTAGTTTTGAACTAGCAGCATGAACTATCAGTGTTGATAATATAGCAGCCTTCTTTGTAATGTCTGAAAATTAGTTGATAACAAGCTTATGGTAGGACTTGGTTTATCAACCTTTGTAAGTTCCTTTTAGATGTCCACAGGAATAATGCTTTTATCTGGAACTTTCACATTTCAACAATCAGCCAAAAATATCCAGGTAATTATAAATTATAATTCCCAATCGAGTTATCTGTGTACTTATTTTTAGGGTTAATTTGCAGGGTACCAATACCGTCAATCTTGAATGGCCAGTTGTCATGTTCAGAAGGAAAGTTTTAGGGATTTCTATGATAGAATTTAGACTGCACATGATATCAAATGCTTATAAATATTTTTTTAAATTGTTTTTACTTTTTAAAATTTTTGTAGAGAAAGACTCTTGCTATGTTACCCAAGCTGGTCTCAAACTACTGGGCTCAAGCAATCTTCCTGCCCAGGACTCCCAAAGTGCTGGGAATTACAGGCATGAGGCACTGAGCCCAGTCTACTTAAACATATTCTTAAATGAAATATGAATGCCATTGAATATATTTGCTTTTGTTCTGGACATTATGACAATACAACCATATATATGTCAGCCAAAGAAAATTGAACACAATCTACTGGAATATTATGAAGTAACCCAGTGTTGTGTTTTTATGTTGTCTGTATGAACCAAAAGGTTTGTCCTAGTGAATAGTAAAGTAGAACTTCTTGATCTTGAAACATAACTCTTTTTTTAGATTACAAAGCATAGTTTATTTAAAAAGTAAACTAGAGAGAGGGAAAAAGGAGATTCACCTCCCCAAGTTAGGGGAGGGAGCCAAAGCTGGGAAACATGGCCTGGCTGAAAAATAACCTTTGTTGATTTCTGGGAAGGTGGTGGTGGAGTCAGTTGGATTGTGTGAGTCCCAGCGTGAGTGATGGAGTGTATGGAAAATTTTGCCTATGTGTCTGGGAGTGAGTGGGTGTGTGAGTGGCTGACTGAGTGGGGACATGGGAGCAAGTGGCCAGGACTTTGCTGGTGAAGTGGCTAGTGCTGCAGTTGCTTTGCTTGGACCCTAGTGCTTCCTGGGGCACACAAGTTCAACACCATTTTAAAAAAAATCAGCAAAGCCCTTTCTGGGAAGAAGTTGTCAGGAGTGACTGTCAGCTCCAGGTGATGCTCGTTACTGCAGCAGTGGCAGCAAAGGTTGCAGAGGGAGCACAGCAAAGAAGCCCAGAGAAAGAATTCCACTGGAGAATAAGAAACAGGTACCATGCCACCATCTTGAAAACTGGACAGGGAAGAGTGCTCCAGCTTGCTCACCATGGACCAACAGACCCAATCTCTGTAATGGCAGGTAAACTACTCAGGGTTTGATCATGACCCAGAGGGAAAATTCCAAAAGCACCAACTCTGGAGGGACAGGAGAAGTGCTGAGTCTCAGGCTCCCCACTTTGTACCCTGATTCAGCCTTGGGACAAAGTGTGTGACCAGAAAAGGATGAGGAAGCCCCCTAAAGAGATCAATAGTGATTTTGGGGCTAGCACAACCCCTCCTCTTCAGCAATGCTCTAAACATCAGAGCCACACCACTGTGGCATGACTGAGAGGGATCAACACAGGCAGAGCCTGGACATCAGCTGTGATAGAAGGACTCTATTCCAAGATAAGTCTGACTGGGGGGCTCCCCTCCAGTACCTGGGGAAGAGACAATCCTGTACCTACCCACCGATGGGGATTCCACCTGACCATATGAGAGTTGAAGGGGAGGTCCAAAGCCACACCCACGCTCACCATCTCCTCCTTCCCTGAGCAGGACGCTGGGGAGATTATGAATGAGGCCACAGCACCACAAGAATCAGAAGAGGGGTTTACTTGTGAGCAGCAGAGAGGAACAATTATAGGACCTGCCACAAGAGGGTAGATTGGTTTTTGTTTTTGTTTTGTTTCTTTGTTTTGTTTTTTTGTTTTTGTTTTCTTTTTCCTTAGTGCACACATGTATATGTGAGAGTTCAATCTGGATTTTCCCCATCTTTTTCTCTTTTTTTTCTTCTTTTCTTTCTTTCTTCTTTCATTTTTTGTTTTCTGTTTATGTGTGCACATGAATAATTGAGTGTTCATTTTTCAAATTTTTTGTTTGTTTTGTGGTTTTTTCTTCTCTTTTTTTAGTTTAATGTGTGTATGCATAAATGTTTGAAGGGTGTGTATGTCTGTGTGTGTGTGTGTGCGTGTGTGCGTGTGTGTGTGCATGTGTGTGTGTTCACTTTTCCTGTTTTATTTTTTTCTTTCCTGTTTGTTTTGCTCCCCCCCCCACCCAGTTTGTTTGGTTTAGTTCTCTCTCTCTCTCTCTCTCTCTCTTTCCCTCTCTCCATGTGTGTGTGTATGTGTGTGTGATTGTTTTTTGCTTTGACTTCTGCTCTTATTCTTCTTTTTTACTTTATATTTTTTAATTTTTGTCCATTTTATTTCATTCCACTTTTCTCTGTTCTCCTCTTTGCCATTACTCTATTTTAGACTCAGAGGGTATACACATGTACTCATTGCATTGTCTTATAATGGGGGGAAGGGAAGTTGGCCTTAGGGAACCCATACCACAATCATTATGATTTGCAAGTAGTTTCTGAATCTTGGTTTCCCATCCTTCACATTATTTGACTCTCAAAACTGCAAGAGACAACAAAGCTTTTCACTCACAGCCCTGTTTCAAAATAGAACAAATTCAGAGCCTTAAACAGGGAAGAATAGGGGCATGAGCAAACATCAGAAGTGAAAGCCTCTCCCAGTGCCACTGAATAATGGAGCTAAGAGAGAAGAAAAAGATTTGTCACAAATGAAAAAATCTCAGTGTAAAAACATAGGTAATTTCCAGTGTAACAAAGAGAAAATGCCTGAAAAATCAGAACTCAGAGCTCAAACATTGGAAGTCACCAACTGGCTCCAGATACAATAGGCGTTAGGGAATGGATGAAGAGCAAATAAGACTCAAGAAAGACAAGCTACAACACTGAAAGAATTTGTAACAGAGATTTTGGCCATAAAAATTTTTATCCAGGAAGTAAATAAGATGAGAAGCATGGAAAGCAGAATTAATTAAGTAGAAGAAAGAATCTCAGAACTTTGACACCAAAATATGGAATTAACCTGATCTGTAAAAACCATAGAAAGAAATCTCAGAAAGGATAAAGCCTCCAAAATGTGTGCAATTGCATCAAGAAGATGAACATACACCTGATTGGCATCCCAGAAGAAGAAAGGGAAATGTAGAACACCATGGAACAAGTACTCCAGTAGGTTATCCAAGAAAACTTTACCAATAGCACCAGAAATATGACCATCCAAACACACCATTCAAACACACGGGATACAGAGAACATCCTCAACACATCAAATGAGAAGACCAACCTCTAGACACATAGTAATTTGCCTATACTAAGTAGTCACAAAAGACAAAAATTCTAAAGGCAGCAAGAGAGAAAGGTCAGACTACTCCTGGGGGAAACCAATCAGAATAACAGCAGACCTATAGGCAGAAACACTACAAGTTAGAAGGGACTGGAGTCCAATATTCAAAGTCCTCAAAGACAAACAATTTCAACCAAGAATTCCCTACCCAGTCAAGCTCAGATTCATCAGTGATGGAAAATTAAAATTCTTCCCAGACATCCAATCCCTAAGAGATTATGCAGCTTCCAGACCATCTCTATAGGAGATGCTTAAAAAGGTAATAAGCACAGAAGAAAGGAAAAAAGAATGGCCACACACTTTCCAAGAGCACAGGAGAACACAGAATCAATAGAGAATAAATTGCAACTGCAAACTTGAAAACACACACATGCATCAAACCAAAACTTGAAAGAAAATAAACAAACAAATGAACAAAGAAAAAACTTTATAAGAACTGCATGAGGGGGATAATCAATAACATTTCAATAATCAATTTCAACATGAATGGACTAAATGGAAAACACAGAATGGCAAACTGGACAAAATACCATGATCCAATAATTTCCTACATTCAGGAAACTCATCTAACCACAAGAAACACACACAGACTCAAACTTAGAGGATGGAAAATGAATTTCCAGGTGAATGGATCACAAAAGAAATCAGGAGTCATGATCTTAATATCAGATAAAACAATCTTTTCACTATCAAAAATAAAAAAGACATGAAATGGCAGTACATAATGATAAAAGGTCCAATCCATGAATGAGAAATATCCATCTTAAGCATATATGCACACAACACAGGGGCACAAGCATTTATAAAGCAAATACTAAGTAAATTTTAAAAATATATTGACTCTAACACTACTATAGCTTGGAGCTTCAGTACTCTGCTAACAGACTTAGATCATGGAGGCAAAAAAATCAGCAAAAAGATCTGGAACCTCAACTTGACACTTGACAAAATGGACTTAATAGATACCTACAGAACACTTCACCCAACAGCCACAGAATATGCATTCTACTCATCACCTTATGGAGTGTACTCCAAGTCATCCTCAGTCATAAAACAAGCATAAACAAAACTCATAAGATTAAAATACTACCATGCACCTTCTCAGACCGCAGTGGATAAAAAATAAATATCAGCACCAACAAAATTCCCCCAAAACCCACAAAGACAGGGCCACTAAACAACATGATGATGAAGGACTACCGGGTCAACACAGAAATTAAAACAGAAATTTAAAGGATCCTGGAAACAAATGAAAATGAAGGAACATCTTACAAAAACCTCTTGGATGCTATACAAACTGTTCTAAGATGGTAATTTAAATCTCTATGAACACACATCAAGAAAATGGAAAGATCACAGCCTAGCAAATAACAAGACAAGACAATCAAAATCCTAACTTTATCAGAAGAATCCAAATCACCAAAGCAAATGTCAAAATATGGGATATAGAAGACAAAAATATCACAAAAAATTTATTCTTTGAAAGAATAAGCAAGATTGATGGACCCCTAGCCAGAATGACCAAGAAAAAGAGAAAAAGAACCCAAATGAACACAATTATAAATGCAAAACCTCAAATCATAACTGACCCCACCCCGCAAAATACAAAAGATTATCCAAGACTACTAAGCTAACCTGTATGAAAACAAATTTGATAACCTAAGTGAAATGGAAGACTTTCTGACAACACACAACTCCCAAGGTTGAAACAAGAAGACATTGAGACCCTAAATAGACCAGTAACAACTGGCCTTTCAGTGGAATTCTACAAAACATACATGAAGGTGCTGAAAGCAATCCTATTGAAAGTATTCCAGGCAATTGAGAAAGTTGAAATTCTCCCCAAATCATTTTACAAAGCTAACATCACATTAGTACCTAAACTAGGCAAAGATCCAACCAAAAAAGAGAACTACAGGCAAATATCTCTAATGGACATAGATGCAAAAATCCTCAACAAGATTCTCACAAGTCAGATCCAACAACACAACTCAAAAATCATCCACCATGACCAAGTAGATGTCATTCCCAGCATGTAGGGCTGGTTCAACATCCAAAAGACCATAAATGTAATTAAATACATCAACAGGTATAAAAACAAGAACCACATGATTATATCCTTAGATGCAGAAAAAGCCTTTGATAAAATCCAGCATCCCTTCTTGATAAAAATCCTTGAACACCTAGGCATAGAAGGAGCATATGTCAAAATAGTATGTTCCATTGACCTTAAACTCACAGCCAGCATATTGCTGAATAGACAGAAACTGGAAACATTTCACCTGAAACTGGAAGAAGACAAGCCTACCCACTTTCACCAATCTTGTTCAACATTGTGTTGGAAGTACTAGCAAGAGCAACTAGACAAGAGAAGGAAATTAGAAGTATCCAAATAGGAAAAGAAGAAGTTAAATTATCCCTCTTTGCTGATGATATGATTCTGTACCATGAAAATTCAAGAAAATCTGTCAAAAACCCCTCCTTGCACTGATAAAGGACTTTGGCAAAGTCTCAGGGTACAAAATAGATGTGCAAAAGACAGTCACATTATTATAAACCAACAACAAACAGGCAGAGAACTAAATTTTTTTAAAAATCCCCTTCACAATAGCTACACAAAAATAAAATAAAATGCCTTGACATCTTCCTAACTAGTGAAGTGAAATACCTTTACAATGAAAATGACAAAACACTGCTCAAAGAACTCCAAGAAGATCCAAACAAATGGAAAAATATTACATTCTCATGAATAGGAAGAATCAACATAGTTAAGATGTCCACCTTACCAAAGGCAATCTAAAGATTCAATGCAATACCCATTAAACTACCAACATCATTCTTCTCAGACCTGGAATGAAAATACAGAAATTGATATAGAAATATACACAACCACAAATAGTCAAAACCAAAATAATGCTTAGCAAAAGAAAAAAAGCAGGAAGTATCACACTTCCAGACTTTAAACTTTAGTATAAGACTACAATAGACAAGATAGCCTGGTATTGGTACAAGAACAGGCATATGGGCCAATGAAACAGGTTAGAGATTCCAGAAGGAAAACCTCAATTTCTCAACCAACTCATCTATGACAAAGCCCCCAACAACAACCACTGGGGAAAGGGGAACCTATTCAGTAAATTGTACTGGGAAAACTGGCTGACCACATGGAGAAGATTGAAACAGCACCCCTACCTATCAATATATACAAAAGTCAGCTCTAAATTGATCAAAGGCCTAAATGTAAAACCTCAGACTATAAGACTCTCAGAAAATGCAGGAGACACCCTTTCAGAAATTGGAGTAGACAACCAATTCTTGATCAAAACTGCAATTTCCTTGCCATTAGAGATAAGATAGACAAGTGGGAACTCATCAAACTGAAAAGCTTCTGAAAAGCAAATAAATCATCAAAAGAGCAGGGAGACAGCCCACAGAAATGGAAAAAATATTTCCCACCAATATATCTGACAAAAGCCTGACATCCAGGATCTACAAATAGTCCCATTAAAAAGTGGGTTAAAGACACGAATAGACACTTTTCAAAAGACCAGATACAGACAGCCAATAGACACACGAAAAAGTGCTCAGCCTCACTAGTCATCAGAGGAATGCAAATCAAAACCACATGGAGATGCCATCTAACCTCAGTTAGAATAGTTATCATTAATAATACAAAGAAAAACAGATGCTGGTGAGGATACAGAGAAAAGGGAATATTTCTGCACTGCTGGTGAGAATGCAAATTAGTGCAACCTCTTTGGAAGGCAGTGTGGCAATTTCTGAAAGAACTAGAAATTGACCTTCCATATGACTTAGCAATCCCCCTATTGGGAATATACCTGGAGGAACTCAAATCATTCTACAAAAAATATACCTGCACATGTATGCTGGTTGCTGCTCTATTCACAATAGCAAAAACATGGAACCCACCATGCTGCCCATCTAAACTAGACTGGATTAAAAAAATGTGGTAATACACATGATGGAATATTGCACAGCATAAAGAAGGACAAACATAAGGACTCTGCAGCAACTTGGATGAAATTAGATTCCATAGTACTCAGTGATCTACCACAGAAGCAAAGAACAGAGTAGAACATGTTCTCACTTATAAGCAGACCCTGAACATTTACCACAATACTATAAGAAAGGAATTGGCAGTAGCAGGATACTACCAGGGTGGAGGGGGGAACACAACATCACTTAGGTTCCTGATCTCAAACCAGGCAATGTAGAGACCATAGGGAGGCCCAAACTTTATTTGTACGATGCCCACTTGTATACCTAATCTTGAATTGTACTCTACATCTTTAAAATAAAATATATTAAATAAATAAATACATAAAATAAAATAATTATTCATTAACTAGCATGGAAGCAAAGATAAACTGGAGCTGGAGCATTTGTTTCTGAAATATTTAGTTAAAATTTTTTAAGAATTTCAAATGTTTTACATGTGTTATTTCAGAATTTTGTTTGCAATTCACTTCAACTGGAATGACTCAAAATGGATTCCTCATGTTGATGATATCTTCACTGATTTTTTTTTTTTTTTAGTGATATATTTCTGCACTAGAAAAATTTCAACTTTCGTCTGCAGAAAGAAAAAAAGAAATCTTTATCAATATACAAAAACCAAAAGTTCATCTGGGGAAAAAAGTATGTGGGTTAAACTAAAGCAAACTTAACAACATTTTGACCAAATTAAATTAGTTCTAACATCAGAAATTTCTCTATCAACATGTTGAAAGCCCCTCCATCATATTGACAGATATTTTCCCTCATAACTCCTCTTCCACTCTGTTATCAAACACTGTTGAATCTACTGAAATATATCATAGTCTCGCTTCATTTTCTTCATCTCTTCATTCAGTTAAACCTGTTTTTCATTTGCAATGTCACAGAAACCTCCTATCGAATACAGAATACAAAAATATGTATTAAGTCTTCAGTATAGAACAACAGTCACTCTGTGAAAGACTGGGCATGTGATATATACTGATCTTACAAGTGTTCTTACCTACATTCATCTTACCTATCTACTAAGTTCTGTCAAGGGAATACAGCTTACCAAGTACTAATCATGTGTCTCTTCTAAAAATTCCAAAAATTCTTCAGTGTTTAATAAACACAAACTCCCTATTTAAGTTTTCAAGTCTGAGCAAATAATTTATAAAATATTAAAATATTATACACCCTTATTTCCTACTTCTCCACTTCAAGCCTCCTACACTTTAGTCAAACTAAATAATTCATTGCCCCTAGAATAGACTCCCCTTGTCTTTTGTCATTTTTTTCCCACCAGGATACACTCCTTTCTGCTCTTCATCGGCCAACATTTTATTTATTTTGCAAATATTTGAATACCAAACCCTTATGCAATCTTTCCTAGGAATACTGAATTGGCATCTCTTTTATGGTATTAATCTGTCCTGTTCTATAGTTACCCTTGAAATTTCTGGGGTCCCTGTTTATTTATAGCAAGCAACAGACGTCTAACTCAAAATGATTTAAGTAAGCCAGTAGTTTCATTTCTAGACCCTATTTTTTGTTCCATTGGTCTATGTGTCTATGTTTGTACTCATATCGTGCTATTTTTGTTACTGTATCCTTGTAGTAAAATTTGAAGTCTGGCAGTGTGATGCCTTCAACTTTGTTTTGCTTATGATTACTTTGGCTATTTAGGTTTTCATTTTCTTCTACGTGAATTTAAGAATTATCTTTTCTAGGTATGTGATAAATCATACTGGCAGTTTAATAAGGATTGTGTTGAATGTGTAAATTGCTTTAGGCAGTGTGGACTTCTTAATAATATTGATTATTCCAATTTATGAGTATTAGATATTTTTCTATCTGTTTGTGTCATGTGTGATTACTTTCAGCAGAATTTTGTAGTTCTGGTTGTAGAAATTTTTCATCTCTCTGGTTATATATATTATGATGCATTTTACATTTTTGTGGCTGCTGTGACTAGCATTGTGTTTTTCATTTGGTACTCAACCTGTTTTTTATTGTTGTATAGAAATGCAATTGATTTTTGAACTTTAATTTTGTATCCCAAGAATTTACTGAACTCCTTTATCAGTGCTAGGAGGTTTTGGGTGGGATATTTCTATATATAGAATCATATCATTTGTGAAGAGAGATCATTTAACTTTTTTTTTCCAATTTAGATACTCTTTATTTCTTTCTCCTATCTAATTGCTCTGGCTAGGACTTCTGGTGTTATGTTAAATAGCAGTGATGAAAGTGAACATATTTGCCTTGTTTCAGTTACTAAGGGGAATGCTTCCAGCTTCTGCTTGTTAAGTATGATGTTGGCTGTGGGTTTGTTGTAGATGGCTCTTATTATTTTGAAAAAATGATCCTATGATTCCCAGATAGTTGAAGGTTTTTATTATAATGAATGTTGGATTTTATCAAGTGCTTTCTCTGCATCTATTGAGAGATTCATGTGGTCCTTGTTTTTGCTTATGTTTATGTGATGGATTACAGTTATTACTTTGCACGTGTAGAATCAGCCTTGCATCCTAAGAGTAAAACCTACCTGGTCATGATGAATGATCTTTGAAATGTGCTGTTGGAATTAGTTTGCTAGTATTTTGCTAAGGATTTTTGCATCTGTGTGCATCAGGGATATTGGTCTGTAGTTTTCTTCTTTTTTCATTTGTTGTGTCTTTGTCATTTTTTTATTAGGATGATATTGACTTCATAGAATGAGTTAAGAAAGAATCTTTTCTTCTCAATTCAGTAGGATTGGTATAAGTTGTTCCTTGCACTTCTGGTAAAATTCAGTTGTGAATATATCTGGTCTTGAGTTTTTTAGTAGGCTTTTTTTTATTTATCATTTTTTAGTAGGTATTTATTAATGCATATATTTTGTGGCTTGTTATTGATCTGTTTGAAGTTTCAATTTCTTCCTATTTCAGTTGTAGAAGGCTGTGTGTTTCCAGGAATTTGTGTATTTTTTTTCTAGATTTTCTGGCTTACACATGAATAGATATTTGTGAAAATCTCTGATGATATTTTTTGTATTTTTCCAAGATCAATTGTAACATGGCCTTTGTTATTCAGATTGTATTTATTCAGATATTATCTCTCACATTCCTCTCTCTCTTTCTCTCTCTCTCTCTCTCTCTCTCTCTCTCTCTCTCTCTCTCTCTCTCTCTCTCTCTCTCTCTCTCTCTCTCTCTCTTTCTCTCTGGTGCTTTTTCTTTTTTTTTAATCAAGCCAGGGATCTGCTAGTCTTGTTTATCTTTTGCACCAGCTTCTTTACTACCTCTGTACATTTTTTTCTTTTTGTCTCATTTTATTTCCACTCTGACGTTGATTTTTTTTTTTTCTGACTTTGGGTTTAGTTTGTTTGTACTTTTCCAGTTTCAGTAGGTGTGACATTATACTGTTTGAGATTTCTCTATTTAGTTGATGTGAGCATACAATGTTATAAACTTTCTCTTAGCATTGTTTTATGGTATTCCAGTATGTTGTACTATTATTTTTATTTGTTTCTAAGAGCCTGTTTATTTCTGTCTTGATTTGGGTTCTTAACCCCAAATCAGGAGCACGTTGTTTAATTTCCATATATTTGTGTGTTTTTTAAGGGTTCTTCTTGGTGTTATCTGTTTTTATTCTGTGGTTCTAAATGTTAAATATAATTTTGACTTTTTTGAATTTATTCAGACTTCATTTATGACAAAGCATGTGCTCAAGTGTAAGTTATGTTCCATGTACAGATAAAAAGAATGCAGATTTTGTGGTTGTTGGGTGGTGTGTTCTATAGATGTCTATTAAATCTAATTGATCAATTGTGAAATTTAAATGCTGGATTCCTTTGTTAGTTTTCGATGATGTGTCTAAAGCTGTTAGTGGGGTGTTGAAGTCCCCCACTATTATTGGGTTCCTATATATGTCTTCTTTTCAGTTAAGTAAAAATTGTTTTATAAATCTCATTGCTTCTATATTGGGTGTATGTACATTCAATCTTTCTTGTTGAATTGAGTCCTTTATCACTTTTTAGTGTCCTTCATTGTCATTTTTTTTACTTTTACAGGTTTAAAGTGTGTTTTACCTAACACAATAATAGTGACTCCTTGTCTTTTTGCTTTCTACTTTTGAAGAAGATCTTTTTCAAACTTTTTACCTTGAGCCTAGGGGTGTCCTTAAAAGTGACATGGGTTTCTTAAAGATAGCAGGCTGGCCAGGCTCGGTGGCTCAGTCTGTAATCCCGTGCCATTGGGAGGCTGAGGTGAGTGGATTGCCTGAGCCCGCGGGTTCGAGACCCGCCTGGGCAACTTGGTGAGACCTCATCTCTACAATAAATCAAAATGAGCTGGGCATGGTAGCGCGCGCCTGTAGTTCCAGCTACTTGGAAGGCTGAGTCAGAAGGATCACCGGAGACCAGCAGGTCGAGGCTGCGGTGGCCAGGAGCTGCCACTGCACACTAGTCTGGGCGACAGAATGAGACTCCAACTCAAAAAAAAAAAAAAGATAGCAGACTGAATTTTTTAAAAAATAAAGTTTGCCACTCTGTGCTTCTTAATGGGCATTCAACCACTAACATTTAAGTTAATTATTGCTATGTGAGGATTTGTTTCTGCCATATTTTTGTTGAGAAGTTGCTTTATGTTCTCAGCTTTGTGGTTGATTTACATGGTCAAATGGTTAACATGAGAAATGTTTAACATTTCTGATTATGAGAACAATTCAAATCAAAACCACAATGATACCATCTCATACCAGTTTGAATGACTATTATGAAAAAGTCAAAAAAAAAAAAAAACAGATGGTGAAGTTCTGGAGAAAGGGGAATACTCATACAGTCTTGTGGTAAAGTAAGTTAGTTCAATCCTTGTGAAAAGCAATTTGGTCATTCTCAAGGATCTAAATATAAATTCACCATTTGATACATCAATCACACCAAGGGGTATATACCCAAAGGAACATACATTGTTTTATTAAAAAGACACTTGCACTCATATATTTATTGCAACACTATTCACAATAGCAGGAAACCAGAACCATTCAGAAATCCATAAATAGTGGACTGGATAAGAAAATGTGATATATATTCACCATGGAATACAACATAGCCATAAAAAAGGAATAAAATCATGCCATTCGCAGCAACATGGAAGCAGCTGGAGGCCATCACCTTACATGAATTATCACAGAAATGGAAAAATAAATACCACATGTTCTCAGTTATAAGTGGTCATTAAGTACTGGGCACACATAGGCTCAAGGATGAGAACAACAGACACTGGAGACTACTCAGTGGAAAAGGTAGACAGGAGAAGTAAAAGTTGAAAAGCCTTCCACTGGTACTAAGCTCACTACCTATGGGGTGAAGTCATGAGAAGTCAAACCTCTCCATCACTCCATAAACCTATAGACACACCTGCACACATAACCATTGAGGTTAAAATAAAATAAACATATGATACCAGTCATAAAAACAATCTGCTTTTCTAAACATACCCTGTCAAAATTTAAAACAGAAGCAAAAACAGAACAAAAATTCTCAACCACGCATTAAAAGAAAAGTGAAAAGACTAATGGGGTTTAAAAACCCTGTGGTTCTTGAAACAGGTTCAGGTATAAAGTATTAAATAAGTCAATATTAATCCAATATAACATTCTCATTTCATTTTTGCAATAAATATTTTTTTTTCCACAAAGATGCATAGAAGTTTCAGGGCTTGCATATATTACTCAGAAACATTTTTACCTTCAATTGACACATTAATTACCAGTAGATTTAGTCAACAGAAGTTTAAATTTTTTAAATTAAGAATGGGGTGATATGCAGCTGCCTTTCTCAAACAGCTTATTAATACCAGATACAGCTTACTTATGATTTTCTCTGCCTTTATGGTTGTAGGTAGGCTGGCTATCACAGCTCCAAGCACCATACTAAGAAGACATGGCCAAGCAATAGTGCCAGCTACACCAGTACTTACAGTAGAAAATAAATATGTTCTCCAAACTGTCTCCAGCAGATCTCTGCCCATATTTCATTGATTAGAACAGTTCTATCTGCTGAACTTTAGTTGCAGGAGAGACTGAGAAGGTGAAGATGCCTTTTATACAATCTATTGTTAAAGAGTAGAAGAGAAAAAGGATATTTGGAGACTGGGAATGCTTAATGGATTTGCCAACTACAGCCCCAAACTCACCAGCCTCTAAGAATTGCTGCACCCCCAAATGGTAAAAATTAAACTGTTATTATTCAACAGGATGTATTAGTCAATCAAATAATGCTTATGGGAATGAATACTACTAATTTTAGAGTAGAAACAAAGTGTGAATAATAGCTCATTAATAATTGTGCACTTTGGAAAAGACATGAAAATCTTCTGTGCCCCTGTTCCCTAATCAGGATAATAGGAATTATGAAACTCACTTTGAAAGATTTTTGTGAAAATTCAATGAGTTAATAAAATTCAACACAACACTGCAATTCAACACAACATTAATTCTTTATAAATGTTACTTATTATTGTTAGGTTGACAACTATAGCATATTTTACACTGAACAAGATCCCAAGGAAGTATGGGTTTTCTTGTAAACACTTTGTTATACAGAAATAGTTTTTGAAAGTTCCAGTTCCAGCCAGCATGGTGGCTCAGCCTGTAATCCCGCAACTTGGAGGCTGAGGTGAGTGAATTGCCTGAGGTCGCGGGTTCGAGACCCACCTGGGCAACTTGGCGAGACCTCATTTCTGCAATAAATCAAAAAATTAGCCAGGCGTGGTAGTGCGCGCCTGTAGTTCCAGCTGCTTGGAAGGCTGAGGCGGAAGGATCCCCGAAGCCCTGCCGGTCGAGGCTGCGGTGACTGGGAGCAGCCACTGCACTCCAGTCTGGGCGATAGAGTAAGACTCCGACTCAAAAAAAAAGAAAGTTCCAGTTCCATTTTACAGTATGGTTACTATAGTTAATAATAATCTATTGAATATTCAAAATTGCTAGAAGAGAGAATATTGAATGATTTCACCACAAAGCAATGGTAAACATTTGAGATGATAGATATGCTAATTACTCTAAATTAGTCACTATACGTTGTGAGTATATATCAAACTAATAAATGTATACACAAATACGTACATTATTATGTATCAGTTGACAACGAAATAAAACTTAAGAAACATCTTTTTCAAGATTGGTAAAAGAGCAAAGGCAATTTATAACTATCCCTTTTTTCTAAGATTCTTATGTTAATTTTTAAATGTTTTGTTATATCTCCTTATTCTTCACTTTTTTAGAGCTCTGATTATTATGGTGGGTTCTGCAATATTTTTGAACTGAATATATGTAATCTAGTTCTATTATTTAGGACAGATTATTCTAGCCAAAGAAAAGGAATTACCACAGTAAACAAGATGAGAGACATTCTTATTCTGCCAAATGGCATGCTGCATACTGCTTAGAAAGAACTTTCCAACATATAAAATTATTATAATTTATCTTTAGGAAATTATTGAGAAAATATGTATGTAATAGGCCCAGAACTCCTTTAGGAATCTGTAGGTGGATCAAGAAAGTTGACCATGTTATTAATGGTAGCACTGTAAGTCTGTACAGTGCTTTAAAATTTGCATAATTATTTTATATCAGATCTCTTTTGGTTTTATAAAAGTGTTGAGGTGTTGATGACGCATTTCTTATAGTGTTTAGGAGAAATATGAAGTTTAGAACGTTTGTACAATTTGGTAAAGCTCACAAAGAGAGTCAGGGAAACATTTAAACTTCAGATCCCATGACTCCAGCCCAGCCCACAGTTAGCAGAGGTTATTACTTGATTCATGATGAATCAGTTGTACTATTTATGGCACTGTGTCTCTGTTTTCTCATTGATGAAATGGGGATTATAACAGTATCTATTTCATAAGCTTGGTGCATTAGTCTGCTAGAGCAACTATAACTATATACTTGAAAATGGGTATTTTAAACAACATACATTTACTTCTCATAGTTCTGGAAGCTGGGGATTCCAGAATTAAGGTGAAAGATCTTGATAATTTGATTCCCAGTGATGGTCTACTTTCTAACCTTTGATAAGCTACCTTTTCACTATGTCTTTACCTGTTCTTACCAAGCCACTAATCCCATTACAAAGGATCCATTCCCATGACCTCATACAACCCTAATTTTCTCCCAAAATCCCTATCTCCAAATACCATCATTTTGGAGGGTAGTGCTTCAACATATAAATTTTAGGACACCATCCATTTTACATTTGTCATGAAAATTAAGTGTGATCACATGTAAAATGTTTAGAGTCATGACTTGGGCTTAATACATAGGTTTAAACATGTTAGGTATTATTTTTACA
>NW_007065579.1:0-373 GCF_000164805.1 Carlito syrichta
ACTTTCACCTCTACATCCAAAATATTTCCGGATCAAATATAACCTCCACTTTTACCAATCCTTCCTTCCTTCCTTCCTTCCTTCCTTCCTTCCTTCCTTCCTTCCTTCCTTCCTTCCTTCCTTCCTTCCTTCCTTTTCTTTCCGGAACTACGGGCGCGCGCTACCATGCCCGGCTAATTTTTTTGATTTATTGTAGAGATGAGGGCTCACGAAGTCACCCAGGCGGGTCTCGAACCCGCGGGCTCAGGCAATCTGCTCACCTCAGCCTCCCAAGTCGCGGGATTACAGGCTGAGCCACCGAGCCCGTCATTATCAACCTTTTTTATTTTTTTTATTTTTATTTTTATTTTTGAGTTGGAGTCTCACTCTGTTG
>NW_007065580.1:0-762 GCF_000164805.1 Carlito syrichta
ATTGTATAATATTCATACCCTCTTCAGGAAGTGCCTGTTATGCTCATTTTTATAGATTGGGAAATTGAGGCTCAGGGAGGGTAATTAATTTGCTGAAGGGTTGATAGCACACATGTAAAGGAACCAGAAACTGTTACCACACCTGTCTCCAAAGGCCATATGCTTCCTTGATTCTTTTTAAATGTACTGTAAAAATAGCAGTAACAGATTCCACCAAAGGAAGAGCAAAGTTCTTGTGATTGTCAGTTCATTAAGGCTACTCTAACAAAATACCACTGACTGGGTAGCTTATTAAATTCAGAAACCTATTTCTCACAGCTCTGGAGGCTGGGAAGTAGAAGATCAAGGATCTGGCAGCTTCCTGGTTCTTAGAAAACTGTCTTTTTGCTGTGACCTCAAACAGTGGAAGGAAGAAGGAAGTTCTCTAGGATCTCCTTTATAAAGGATAATCTAATTCATAAGGGCTCTGCCCTCTTGACCTAATCACTTCTCAAAGGCCCTAGCTCTGTCTATTACCTTGGAGGTTAGGTTTCAACATATGAATTTGGAGGGGGACGCAAACATTTAGCCTATGGCGTGGGGCTATGTGAATCTTGACCAGTGTAGATGTTACTCAGAAGACCCTGATCACCATATTGTTTTCTCTTTTTAATTGAATCTTAAATACAATAATTTTTTAAAGTTTTGTATTCTCAAAACCGATTTTTTCTGTTTGCACTGTGAAATCCATTTAAATTACGCAGAAGCTTTTTACAAAACAAA
>NW_007065581.1:0-619 GCF_000164805.1 Carlito syrichta
AAAAAACCCATTATAAAATGGGTAAAAGGTATGAACAGACACTTCCCAAAGGAAGACATCCGAACAGCAAACAGACACATGAAGAAGTATTGAGCCTCAATAATAATCAGGGAGATGCAAATCAAAACCACACTGAGATACCACCTAACTCCAGTCAGAATGGCCATTATCAATAACTAAAAAAATAACAGTTGCTGGAGAGGGTGGCAAAATGGGAACACTTCTACACTGTTGGTGGGAGTGCAAACTAGTGCAACCTCTGTGGAAAACAATATGGTGATTCCTAAAAGCTCTAAATATTGACCTCACATATGATCCTGTAATCCCCCTACTGGAAATATATCCTGAAGAACTCAAATCACTCTATAGAAAAGATACATGCACACATATGTTTATCGCAGCATTGTTCACAATAGCAAGAACCTGGAAGTAACCATGCTGCCCATCAAAAGAGGACTGGATTAAAAAATGTGGTACATATACACAGTGGAATACTACACAGTCATAAAAAAGAACAAAATTATGAATTTTGCAGCAACCTGGACGGAACTAGAGTCTATAATACTGAGTGATCTCTCATGGAAACAAAGATCTGAGTATCACATGTTCTCACTCATAT
>NW_007065582.1:0-315 GCF_000164805.1 Carlito syrichta
AGATGGAATGGAATGGATTGGAGAGGAATGGAATGGACAAGAGAGGAATGGATTGGAATGGAATAGAATGAAATGCCGAAGAATGGACTGAAATGAAATGCAGAGGAATGGAGTGGAATTAAATGGAGACGAATGTAATGGAAAGGAATGGCATGCAATAGCAAGCAATGGAATGGAGGGAGAGAAACGTAATGTAATGGATAGGAATTAAATGGAATAGAATGGAATGGAAAGGAATAGAAAGAAGAGAAATTTCAAAGAATGGAGAGGAATGGAATGGAATGGAATGGAGAGGAATGGAATGGAGAAGAATGG
>NW_007065583.1:0-321 GCF_000164805.1 Carlito syrichta
ATTTTACAAAGCTAACATTACACTGATACCCAAACCGGGTAAAGATGCAACAAAGAAAGAGAACTACAGGCCAATATCCCTTATGAACATAGATACAAAAATTCTCAACAAAATTCTAGCAAATCAGATTCAAAAGCACATCTCAAAAATCATCCACCATGACCCAGTAGACTTCATCCCTAGGATACAGGGCTGGTTCAACATTCGCAAGACCATAAATGTAATTAAATACATCAACAGATGTAAAAAACAAGAACCACTTGATTATCTCATTAGATGCAGAAAAAGCTTTTGATAAAACTCAGCATCCCTTCTTGATAA
>NW_007065584.1:0-327 GCF_000164805.1 Carlito syrichta
TAATTTTTGTGTATGGGGATAGACAGGGGTCCTGTTTCAATCTTCTGCATGTGGTCAGCCCATTTTCCCAGTATCATTTACTGAATAGGTTCTCCTCTCCCCAGTGGTAGGTGGTGGAGGTTTTGTTGAAGATGAGTTGGTTGAGGTTTTGCTTCTGGAATCTCAATTCTATTTCATTGGTCAATATGCCTGTTCCTGTACCAATACCAAGCCGTTTTGATTATTGTAGCTTTATAGTAAAGTTTGAAGTCTGGTAACAAAACCTCCTGCTTTGTTGGAGTTTTTTTGTTTGTTTGTTTGTTTGTTTGTTTGTTTTTGCTGAGGATT